>NC_053498.1:146258199-146375699 GCF_905171775.1 Rana temporaria
CTTTAAGATTTACTGACTCAAAATGAGAAAAACCCAGGAAAACAAGACGGAGTCCATGAATACATTGTGCAGCTCATCTGTTTGTTCCAGCCATGTTTTGCATGGCTGCCTATGCGGTTCCTTGTCAAGCACATAATCAATAGACTTCAAGTAAATTGGTACTTCCTGTGGCAGCTGACATTTTGAACAGATGCTGAGTGGCTCGTTAGGCATTTCGTTGGCGCCGGGGAAGAGTTTGTAATCAACAAAACTGATACAAAAACACAAAAGAAGCCTTCTTATGCTGCCTGGCCGTCTTTGCCAACAGAGTAGGAGTTCAGCGGTAAGCTTGACCGTTTGACGGCCATTTTGTAAGCCACCGGTGGCCTTATCACTGGGGGGACCTCACTCAATAATGGCACGGTAGTCTCTTCGTTAGGCTGGCGTTAGACCGGCAGAAAACGCAATCTGAGTCACTTAACAATTGTGCAGATCAGCAAATTTTGGATGGTTCCTGATAAACCGGCCAGCATTTGTTTAGTGGGTAAGTTGGGGTTCTTCCCTCCCAACATCTCAAAAGCCAAAGGAGCTAGGCCTAAAATTGTTGGCCAAACACTACCTGTTTTCAATCAGATATGGGCACTATATGGGTATCTTGACAGTTGACTTTCATAATATAATAACCACAGTGTGAGATTGGTTTTTCCCATGTTTTGTAGCGCAGATGGAAAAATTGGCTACATTTTTTTCCATTCAGCCCGAAGAAATCTATATGGGCACAGCCAGGTAAGATCAGATATCCTTGCATTTACGAATTTGTTGAGTCAGTAAGTTCAAATACTGAAACCAAGGGACCACCATGGTCAGTGCCGATCCTGACCTCCCTGGGGCCCTAAGCAAAATGGGGGGGCTGCCGGAAATGACATGTCACATTAAAGTTGAGAAGCGGGGGGGGGGGGGGGGATTGCGCATTAAAGTCACATTAAAGATTAAAGTTGAGAAGCGAGGGGAGTGGGTGTTTTGCTGTCAGAAATTACATCTTACATTAAAGTTAGAAGCGGGGGGTGCTGACTTCTTACCTCTTCTCCCATTGCAGCCAGCGAGTTGAGAAGCTGGGTGAGGGGACGAAAATTACTTCTCACCAGGCGGGGCCTCTAGTAAATTAGAGGCCCCGCCTGCGGGGCCCTAAGCGGCTTGCATAGTGAGCCTATAGGGCGGATCAGCCCTATAGGCTATGGCCTATGGTGGCCAGGCCATTATCACAATTGAGAAGTGAAGATTGAACCCCCTGGAAAGGTTTCCATCTCCTAAAGATATAAATTCAACATAGAGGGCAACTGGAGAGATGAAAACTTCATCTCAGCTTGCTATAGATCTTATTCCTTCCAGGTGGCCTCAGAAATACCTTGCCTCGTGAGTAGGCAAAGAAAGAGCAGCAGTATACTGATAAGATCATCCCACTGCTCCCTTCACCTGTAAGCATCTTCACAGCAGTAATATGGTGTCCATACATGTATCATTCAATCAGTCATGTGTTTCAGCCAACTGACTGAATCAATGAGAAAATCGCAAACCAGAGACCCTTCATTGGATCTATTTAGAGAGTTTCTGACCATTTTCTAGTTTACGGACCGTAGCGAAATTTCATTGTTTCTGATCACGCAAATATCTGTATCAGGGAAACAGTCATAATACATATTGATTATACAAATGATTTCATTGGATTGAATCAATAAATCATCCCTTTTTTCATTCAATAATTTTAGTCGATCGCAAGCACAGATCAATAGAACGTGTCTTGCATCAGCCAATATATTAATTAATGAGAAATATCTTGTTTGCGATCACACGTATCTAGATTGATTGCTTGATCTAGATTGATTGCAAATCGTTGCACATATGACCACCCTCTCTATCCTATCTTGAAAGGTGTTTTGTTGTTCTCGAAGCATTTCAAGGAGTGGGGGACTGCTAATCAAACCCAAGACCGCCGGTCTCCTACAGTCCCCCCGTTCCGACTCACTTCTCTTATGGATCCTGAGAGCACACTGCTCTTGGACAGCCAATATGAAGTGTCCATGTCCGTCTCTTCATGAATTGGGCACTTTCTATTGGCTTTTTATATGCTGAAACGTGTTGCTGGCATTTCAAGGTGCTGGGGACTGCTAATCCAACCCAAGACCGGCGGTCTCCTATGGCCTCCCTGCACTAACATTACTCCTCTTCTGGGTCCGGAGAGCACACTGCTCCTGGACAGCCAATATGAAGTGTCCATGTCCTTGTCTTCATGAATTAGGCACTTCCTATTGGGTTTTTATATGCTCAAACATGGTGCTGACATTTTAAGGTGTGGGGGACTGCTAATCCAACCCAAGATCGCTGGTCTCCTACAGTCCTCCTGCGCTAACATAAATCCTCTTCTGGATCCTGAGAGAACACAGCTCCTAGACAGCCAATATGAAGTGTCCATGCCCTTGTCTTCATGATTTCAGCACTTCCTATTGGCTTTTTATATGCTGAAACATGGTTTTGGTATTTTTAAGGTGTGAGGAACTGCTAATCCAACCCAAGACTGCCAGTCTTCTTCAGTCCTCTAAGCTGACATAACAACATCACTTGTCTTCTAGATCCTGATAGCACACTGCTCCTGGACAGACAACAGGAAGTGTCCATGCCCTTGCCTTCATGAGTTGGACACTTCCTATTGACTTTTTACCTCCTGGACCATGGTGCTTTCATTTCAAGGTCCAGAAGACTGCTAATCCAACCGAAGACCGCCGGTCTCCTACAGCCTCCCTGCAATTACATCACTCCTCTTCTGGATCCTGAGAGCACACTGCTCTTGGACAGCCAATATGAAGTGTCCATGTCCTTGTCTTCATGAATAGGGCACTTCCTATTGTTTTTTTTAACCTGCTGATGTATGGTTCTGGCATTTTAAGGTGCAGGGCATAGGTGTCCGCTCCATAGGGCAAGGGGGGCTATTGACCCCCCCTGGAAAATCAAAAAGGTGTTGAAGAGTCTCGCGGCCGTGGGCTGTCTGAAGGGGGGTATGTGCTGAAGGGGGAGTCCATCTGTGCTCAAGGGGGGTCTGTGCTTAAAGGGGGTCCATCTGTGCTGAAGGGGGGGTCTGTGCTGAATTAAGGGGCCTGTGTGGGATAGGGGGGTCTGTGTTGAATGGGGGGTCCATCTGTGCTGAATGGAGGGGTTTGTAAAGAATGGGGGGTCTGTGCAGAATGGGGGGGGGCCTGTGCTGAAGGGGGGTCCGTCTGTGCTGAAGGGGGGTCTGTACATTCTCTAGGCTATATTTATATGGGCATGGCGTGAAGCTGAATTATCTCAAGAGCTATTTCACACTGCCAGCTGGCCGTGTTAAATGCGACTGTGTATCGCCGATCCCGAAGCGCCCCCCCCCCCCCCTGAAAAAGTTTCAGCAGACGCCCATGGTGCAGGGGACTGCTAATCCAGCACAAGACCGACGGTCCACTGCAGTCCTCTGACCCGACATCACTCCTCTTGTGGATCCTGAAATTACACTGCTCCCGGACAGTCAACAGGAAGTGCCCAGGTTCTTGTCGTCATGATTTGGACATTTCCTATTGGCTTTTTACCTGCTGAACTAACATGGAGCTGGCATTTCAAGGTGCAGGGGACTGCTAAACCAACTCAAGGCCAATGGTCTCCTACAGTCAGGATGTGGACACTTTGGGCCAGATTCACAAAAGAGATACGACGACGTATCTCCCGATACGCCGTTGTATCTCTGAGATACGATTGTCATAGAATCATAGAATCAGGTTACGCATAGATAGCCCTAAGATCCGACAGGTGTAACTGTGTTACACTGTCGGATCTTAGGCTGCAATTCTAGGCCGGCCGTTAGGTGGCGATTCCATTGCGGTCGGCGTAGAATATGCAAATGACTAGTCACGCCGATTCACGAACGTCCGCTTTGCCCGTCGATCTAAATTTACGTCGTTTCCGTAGAGATGCGTCGCGTAAAACTAAGCATGCCCTCTAGGTGGTCTAACCAATGTTAAGTATGGCCGTCGTTCCCGCGTCGAAATTTGAAATTTCACGTCGTTTGCGTAAGTCGCCCATGAATGGCGCTGGACGCCATTTACGTTAACGTCGAAACCAATGACGTCCTTGCGACGTCATTTAGAGCAATGCACGTCGGGTCAATTTAGGGACGGAGCATGTGCAGTACGTTCGGCGCGGGAACGCGCCTAATTTAAATGGTCCCCGCCCCATTTGAATTAGGTGGGCTTGCGCCGGGCGGATTTACGTTATGCCGCCGCAAGTTTACAGGTAAGTGCTTTGTGAATCAAGCACTTACGCTGTAAACTTGCGGCGGTGTAACGTAAATGGGATACGTTACGCCGCCGCAGCGTAACGCATTTCTATGTGAATCTGGCCCTTTCTTTTGGCTGTCCAGCTGCAGGGTTTTCTCAGGATCCAGAAGATGTAACGATATCCTGGAGCTGAGCTTTAAACCATCACTGGGCTGGATTCAAGAAGCAATTGCGCCTGTGTAACCATAGATACACAGGCGCAATTGTTTACTTGCCCCGGCGTAACGAATGCTCCTGATTCAGGAACCTTGTTACGCCGACTGCAGCCTAAGATATGCGCGGCATAAGGCTCTTATGCCCGCATATCTTAGGCTCCATTCTTGCGATGGCCGCTAGGTGGCGTTCCCGTTGTGCTCAGCGTATAGTATGCAAATTGCATACTAACGCCGATTCACAACGTTGCGCGAGCCCTGCGTACGCAGTTTACGTCGTTTCCATACGGCGTCTTTCGCGTAAGGCTGCCCCTGCTATTTGCAGGGGCAGCCAATGTTACGTATACCCGTCGTTCCCGCGTCGCGAAATTTCAAATTTACGTAGTTTGCGTAAGTGATTCGTGAATGGCGCTGGACGCCATTCACGTTCACTTTGAAGCAAATGACGTCCTTGCGACGTCATTTGCCGCAATGCACGTCGGGAAAGTTTCCCGACGGAGAATGCGCTCTACGATCGTCGCGGGAACGCGCCTAATTTAAATGATTCCCGCCCCCTACGGGATCATTTAAATTGCGCACGCTTACGTCGGGCATTTCGCCCACGCAATTTACGGAGCTACTGCTCCGTGAATCAAGGGCAGCGCAGTAATTTTGCGGGGGCGCAGGGCAAAAACGTTGCCCTGCGCCTCCGTAAAAACAGCGCAATTCTACCTGAATCCAGCCCACTGACTTCAAATTTTTTTTTTTCCTGTATTTTCCCTATACTCTACAAATGCTATTTTAAGATGCTTTTTAATCTTTTCTTTCCTCTTTAGAAATTGTTTTTTTATACAGTGGAGATACCAGACAAAGATGAATTACTGGAAGCTGTAAGGCAATGCATTAATGTATTATTTCTATATATCAAATATTATTTTTAGATGTGATGCACTGAAAAACAATAAAAGAAAAAAGTTTCTTTTTTTAAATTAAATCTGCCACTTAAAAACCTTAGGCCTGATTTATCAGAGGGATGATGAATGGCATTGCGATGCTGGGGAAGGCTACGTAATATTAGATGGGGCATTTATTATAAATAGAGTTTAGGATCTAGTATAAAAATCATGGCCATAAGGTAATTATATTGTAGGCAGGGACAGTAAAATTCCGGTTTCCAAAGCAGAGATATCTGGCGCTCTAATGGGAGAGCCATGATGTCGGTTGTCTTACAACTCTTGTGACTTCATTTGCAACGTCCCCGAGGGACCTTATCAATTTGTACAACATATCTATGTTACCTAGGAGACTGCAACCCCCCCCCTTCCGACCCCCACCCTTTCCCAGGTAAGAGCATTTAGATGTCTAGTGGCTAATTAAATATTGTGTTTTTTTTTGCTGTGACTGTCAATGTTCTGAATAATGTTGAGGCATCCAGAACCTGGCGGCCATTACTGAAAGTAGGACTGTGGTCTCCCATTAAAAAAAAAAAACGGGCTTCAGAAGATTTTACCCCCTTCATGACCTGGCCATTCTTTGCTATTTGGCACTGCGCTACTTTCTGACAAAACAAATGTTCGCGGGGAGCTTGTTGTCGGAAAATCCGACTGCGTGTGTAGGCTCCATCGGAGATTTGCTGTCGGAATTTCCCACAACAAAAATTTGGGAGCTGGTTCTCAAATTTTCCGACATTGTGTGTACGCAATTCAACGCACAAAAATTCTACGCACGCTCGGGAATCAGTTCAACGCATACCCGGAAGCATTGGGCTTTATTTTTCCCGGCTCGGCGTAGTGTTGTACGCTACCGCGTTCTTGACGTCCGCAATTTCCGACAACATTTGTGTGACCGTGTGTATGCAAGACCAGGGGCGGACTGACCACTGAGTCACTCGGACCCATGCCACTAGGGGGCCCCATCAGGGTTGCCAGGCTCAGTAAAACCAGGGACAGTATGGAAAAATCTATGGGCCCGATTCACAAAGACTTACGATGGCGTATCAGTAGATACGCCGTCTTAAGTCCGAATCCGCGCCGTTGTATCTTTAAGCGTATGCTCAAATTGAGATACGCTTCTCTGTTGCTAAGATACGACCGGCGTAAGTCTCCTGCGCCGTCGTATCTTAGCTGCATATTTACGCTGGCCGCTAGGGGCATGTACGGCGATTTACGCCGAGAATATGCAAATGAGCAAGATACGCCTATTCACAAACGTACGCACGCCCATCGCAGTAAGATACACCGTTTACGTAAGGCGTTTTCAGGCGTAAAGATAAACCACCAAAAAAATGGCGCAGCCAATGTTAAGTATGGACGTCGGGACAGCCGTCAAATTTCACGTCGTTTACGTCGTTTGCGTAAGCCGATTCAGAATGGGGCTGGGCGTAGGTTACGTTCACGTCGAAAGCATTGACTATTTGCGACGTGATTTTGAGCATGCGCACTGGGATACGTTCACGGAGGGGGCGAGCAGGAGTGTCAGGACGCCCACTAACACACAGCTCCTTTCTCTATCTGCAAAGTAGAGAGCGTCCTGACCCTCCTGCTCGCCCCCTCCCCCCTCAAGAGGCTTTCTCCACAACAGGGAGAATGCAACTACACGCAGTAATGTGAGGCTTTCTCCCTGGTGTGGAGAAGGCCTCTTGAGGGGGGAGGGGGTGAGCAGGAGTGTCAGGATGCCCACTAACACACAGCTCCTTTCTCTATCTGCAAAGTAGAGAGTGTCCTGACACTCCTGCTTGCCCCCTCCCCCCTCGAGAGGCTTTCTCCACACCAGGGAGAAAGCCTCGCAATTCGGTGTGTAGTTACAGACAGAAGAACAGGAAGTGAGGATTTCTCAGAAGAAATAAGAACATTAAAAAGCGAAATGGAAGGATGAGGTAAGTGAAGGAGGACTGCACTAAGGTAAAGGAAGCTATTTAGGGGGGGAAAAAATTACCTTTACAACCCTTTTAAGCCTATCAGGGTGAAACGTGTCAAGACGGGACAGTCCCGGGGCCGGGCCATTTTGTATGCTGTTGCCAGCATGAGGGAAGATCCGTAGATTCCACTTCACTTACGAAAGTCCACGAAAATATTGCCAATGTTGGAAATTTGTTACCCAGTATATCAGATACTTCAAAAGCCGGCACGGAGTGCACCTGAGTGCCCCGTACACACGAGGAGACATGTCCGATGAAATCGGCCCGCGGACCGTTTTCATCAGACATGTCTCCTGGGATATTTTGGTCTGATGTGTGTACACACCATCAGACCAAAATCCCCGCGGACAGAGAACGCGGTGACGTGGGGGTGAGGGTGACGCGGCGACGTGCGCAAACCAGGAAGTTCAATGCTTCCACGCATGCGTCGAATCAATTCGACGCATGCGTGGGATTTCGGTCCGCTGGTTAGACGTAATAACCAGCGGACATGTCCGATTAGACGTACTATCCATCGGATAATGTCCGACGGACATGTTTCCAGCGGACAAGTTTCTAAGCATGCTTAGAAACCTTTGTCCGCTGGAAACCTCTCCGCTAGGCCGTACACACGGTCGGACATGCCCTCGGAAACTGGTCTGCGGACCAGTTTCAGCGGACATGTCTCCTCGTGTGTACGGGGCCCAGGGGAGGGCTGGCAACCTTAGGCCTGGGGGGCAGGTTTAGTCAATTGGCCCATTGAACAGCCGAATCAGCTCACCATCCATGGCCCATCTGGTTTTTCAATGCAGCCTTACCAGTGCAGTCAACTCCAGTGCCCATCAATGCAGCCCGATAACTGGGGCAGGTTACATGGGGTGTATGGGGTTGGTGGGGGGGGTCAGCTATGGTGTCAGGGTCTCTCACCGCAGTGATCTCCGCAGGTCCTTGCCAACTTCCTGGACCAGAATAAAAAAAAAAGGTAGCGGGCAGCTGCTGCCAGCCATAAGTCAGGGTGGCCTGGGAGGCAATTGCCACCCTTTCCCCCGGCCCAGCCCTCCCCTCCCCTGACGGGGCCTAAGAAACATCAACAAATCCTATGCCAAGTTGATCACTTTTCCTGCAATTTTTTTTTTTTTTACAGTAATAAAGTCGCTGGAAGGACGGAGACGGCCCTTAAATTTGCCACGCTGCTCTAACGTTCGCCCGGCGTAAAAAAAAAGAAGGTTGAGATATTTTCACAGAGTAACGACCCAATCCCGATAGCTTAGGCGACAAGACAAACAATTTCACGCTGGTGCAGAACTATAATAATTAATAATGTTTAAGGGTCATTATCTGCGGCTTTTGTTTCTCACTGAACTAGGAAATCAAATTGACAATGCCGAGGAAAACATGTGCTAAAACCTGTATTCCGATTATGAGTATTTATGCCTCGCCATTTGATACACCCATTAATCACTGTCCGCTCGGCGCATGCCGCGCAAAAACAAGCCAGAGGACTACACTGCAGCAACAAATATCAATGTCAGTTGGTGAGAGTATCGCCAATGGACCTGAACGCCAAAACGCTCGGGAAACGAAACGAAAGAACAAACCCAAACCCAAGAGAATGGATAGCCCATCGTTAGCGCTTTCCAGGAACAGAAAAAAGTCCAAGCAGCGCACCACTAGTTTTTGTTCTTCACGTTCAATTAAAACCACTAATTAAGCCCAACTTATAATTAGGCCTTGACTTAGGGCGAAACACGTCAGTAGGGGTACCTCTTAATTACCTAAAAATTAGATAATTAAGAAACATTGACAGATTTCCCCCTTCTTCAGGGCTAAAAACACATTCCACAATGATTAAATAATTTGTAGATTAAGAGAGCCAACGCAGTTCAGGGGTTCCGAGGGTGCCAGTTCTTCATGGCTAAAAACACAGACATCAAATTAATCATTAATCACATCATTTCGCTGGAAATTTAGGGACGGCGCATGCGCAGATCATCCGGCGCGGGGACGCGCTTCATTTAAATGAAACACGCCCCCCTACCCGCCCAACTTGAATTCCGCGCCGTTACGCCGCTTGAGATACACTACGCCGCGGTAACTTACGGCGCAAAATCTTTATGGATTCGAACCAAAGCCATTAGATACGCCAGCGTACTCACTTTGTGGATCTGCCCCTAAATCTCTTTCCCATTTCTGAAGGAATCCCGGGGCATAACCCTCTGACGATTGTACTAACAGTTTATACATCTCAGATACCCCATGTGCTGAGGGAGCATTCACCAAGCATACATTTTCCACGTGGCGTATTCGGACGATCTGACCACTCCTTACGAAGAAGGGAACTGAGAAAGTGAGTAAGTTGCTGCGTCCGCCATGGATCCAGTGGTGGATTAAACATCAATTGTATTTCCGCCCTAGTCTTCAGCCTATATTCTTCAAGAAAATCACCTAGACGAAATTTACTGTTTGTCTGAAATGGCTATCTGTGTATCCAGGGGGAAATGCTGGGTTTCCCAATATTGGATACATCCGGGATATTTCTCCTTCTTCCTTAGAGAAAAAATGGCTTTGTTGTATTACTCGCAGAGTTGCCCCTATCAAAGGATGGTTCCTCAATATGCCAAGTGCATTTGGCCTTAACCATGGCACACATTGAAGTGGAATCTTGGTGCACGATTGTTCAATTGTTACCCATAGATCCCCCATCTCTGCACCACGCCATAACCCTGGCAAGGTGTACTGCCTGATAGTATCAGTTTGGATCTGGGAATGCCATACCACCCTGGGTTTTAGGCCTGGCCAGAAGATTTTAGGATAGACGTGGGTGCTTTTTTGCCCAGATAAATCTGATAAAAATACTACGCAGTGATTTCAGAAATAGCCCTGGAATAATTTTTCTTAATATTTTTTTAATCAACAAATTTTTAGAAGAAAAATTGCATAATATTTAGATAATTACGAATACCTGAACCTAACCCTGAAGGGGTAGGACCTCTCCCTGAACCCCGGGGTGCAAGGCTCCTGACAGGGATATTGGGTACGACTTGGTCGATTAAATGAATACTATTTTAGTCTACTAAAATACGACTAAACAAAAATGACATTTTAGTCAAAAAACTAAAACTAAATTGAAATCTGACTTCAAAATGAACACTGGTCTGCAGCGCATGTTCATACCTCCATACCATAAATAACAACATATGAGATTTTTTACTCCAGCAGTATATAATGAGTTTGGAAATTGTGAAAAATGTTAACTAATGCATTACAATTTAATTACACCCCTATAGATTTTAGATGACTAAAATGAGTTTCAGTCGACTAAAATGTACTGGAGACTTAGTCGACTTAATACGACTAAAACTAAAACAATTGCAGAAGACTAAAATGGGACTAAAACCAAAATGCCATTTTAGTCCTAAGACTAAATCGAAAATTTCCTGCCAAAATTAACACTGGAGCCAACACAGTTCAAGGGTCCCAGTTCTTCATGGCTAATAAAAACAGCCATCAAATTAATAATAACAACAACTGGTCATGATTTTTAAGAAGAATTAAAAAAAAATCTGTCAATGTTTCTTAATTATCTAAATATTATGCAATTTTTCTTCAAAAAATTTGATAATTAAGAAATATTGATAGATTTATTGTAATTCTTCTTAATAGTTTTAAATTAACACATTTTTAGAAGAAAAATTGCTATACTATTTAGATAATTAAGAAACATTGACAGATTGTTTTTAATTATTCTTAATATTTTTTAATTAACACATTTTTAGAAGAAAAAATGCTATAATATTTACATAATTAAGAAACATTGACAGATTCTTTTTTTTTTATTATTATTCTTAATATTTTTAAATTAACATATTTTTAGAAGAAAAAATGCTATAGTTTTTAGATAATTAACAAACATTGACAGATATTTATTTTAATTCTTCTTAATATTTTTTAATTAACACATTTTTAGAAGAAAAATTGCTATAATATTTAGATATTTAAGAAACATTGATAGATTTTTTTTTAATTCTTCTTAAAAATAAATGTAACTAATTTTTAGAAGAGAAATTGCTCAAATATTTAGATAATTAAGAAACATTGACAGATTTATTGTAATTCTTCTTAATAGTTTTAAATTAACACATTTTTAGAAGAAAAATTGCTATAATATTTAGATAATTAAGAAACATTGACATATTTTTTTTAATTCTTCGTAATATTTTTAAATTAACACATTTTTAGAAGAAAAATTGCTATAATATTTAGATAATTAAGAAACATTGACAGATTTCCCCCTTCTTCAGGGCTTAAAACACATTCCAGAATGATTAAATAATTTGTAGATTAAGAGAGCCAACACAGTTCAGGGGTTCCAAGGGTCCCAGTTCTTCATGGCTAAAAACACAGCCATCAAATTAATAATAACAACAACAACTGGTCGTGATTTCTTATTTATGTTTTATCTAAATATTATGCAATTTTTCTTCTAAAAATTTGATAATTAAGAAATATTGACAGATTTATTGGAATTCTTCTTAATATTTTAAAATTAACACATTTTTAGAAGAAAAAATGCTATAATATTTAGATAATTAAGAAACATCGACAGATTTTTTTTTTTTAATTCTTCTTAATATTTTTTAATTAACAAATTTTTAGAAGAAAAATTGCTATAATATTTAGATAATTAAGAAACATTGACAGATTATTTTTTTTAATTCTTCTTAATATTTTTTAATTAACAAATTTTTAGAAGAAAAATTGCTATAATATTTAGATAATTAAGAAACATTGACAGATTTTTTTTTTTTAATTCTTCTTAATATTTCTTATTTAACTAATTTTTAGAAGAAAAAATGCTATAATATTTAGATAATTAAGAAACATTGACAGATTCTTTTTTTTTAATTCTTCTTAATATTTTTTTAATCAACAAATTTTTTGAAGAAAAATTGCATAATATTTATAATAAAAAAAAAAAAAAACCATGACGAGTTATTCTTCTTATTGTTGGGGTATTTACTCGCTTGATATCGAAGTCTCATAATATAAAATTCCTATAACCAGGGGAGTGGCTGGGTGGTGCTGAGAAGACAGCGGAGATTTTACCTCCAGAGCCCCTCGTGAGATAATAGAAGCCGGTAGACCATCCAACCCCGCGGGCATCTCTATACAAACATGACAGAAATCTTCACAGAAGCTCTGTTTTTATAAAGTTATTTTTCATTATAAAGAGAATTTTTTTTTTATTCCAAGAAGTATCTATGGGGACAGTTAATGGCTGTGGGGATCTGGGGGGGGGGGGGGTACCACAGCTGTCTCCGTAGCAAGAGAGATCAAACGCATCAAGTTATAAAGGTTACAGCGGTTATTATTAATACTTTCTCTGATCTATTTTTCTCATTAGCTCTAATTATTATGAGTAAAAACCTTTTTATAGAACATAATTGGTCTCTTAAGAGCCGTACACACACAATGAAATATTTCATACAATCACTTATAACGCGAGTCATACGAGTCGTCATGAATTAAAAAGCGCAGTGCCAAAAATCCCTGTCAACTGAGAAAGGTGAGCGCTGGCTGTGGCCACCAGTTGGACATTACCGGTACCAAGGGCTTTTTTTCTCAGAAAACAGGTACAGGAACATGTCTTAAAGGGACATGAAATACCAGGAGGGCATTACGTGCAGAGTTCAGGGGTGTGCTACACACAGAGTGCAGAGTTCAGGGGGGTACACACAGAGTGCAGAGTTCAGGGGGGGTACACACAGAGTGCAGAGTTCAGGGGTGCGCTACACACAGAGTGCAGAGTTCAGGGGGGGTACACACAGAGTGCAGAGTTCAGGGGGGGTACACACAGAGTGCAGAGTTCAGGGGTGCGCTACACACAGAGTGCAGAGTTCAGGGGGGGTTACACACAGAGTGCAGAGTTCAGGGGGTGCACACAGAGTGCAGAGTTCAGGGGTGCATTACACACAGAGTGCAGAGTTCAGGGGGGTGCACACAGAGTGCAGAGTTCAGGGGTGCGCTACATACAGAGTGCAGAGTTCAGGGGGGGTTCACACAGAGTGCAGAGTTCAGGGGTGCGCTACACACAGAGTGCAGAGTTCAGGGGGGATGCACACAGAGTGCAGAGTTCAGGGGGGTGCACACAGAGTGCAGAGTTCAGGGGGGTGCACACAGAGTGCAGAGTTCAGGGGGGTGCACACAGAGTGCAGAGTTCAGGGGGGTTCACACAGAGTGCAGAGTTCAGGGGTGCGCTACACACAGAGTGCAGAGTTCAGGGGGGATGCACACAGAGTGCAGAGTTCAGGGGGGGTTCACACAGAGTGCAGCGTTCAGGGTTGCGCTACACACAGAGTGCAGAGTTCAGGGGTGGGCTACATACAGAGTGCAGAGTTCAGGGGTGGGCTACATACAGAGTGCAGAGTTCAGAGGTGGGCTACATACAGAGTACAGAGTTCAGTCTTCTTCTACAGCTACTTCCCTCTTACTTCTGCATCCCCCATTCACATCTCACGTTTACCCTTTGCATGCAACACCCTTCCCCTCCACTGCCCCATCTTCTCCTCATCTCCTTAAAATCTCCACCATCTTCCATATATCTTCATTTTGTTGCTTTATTAACCTGAAGCACCTAGTTGGCACTGGTACCTCCCGGCACATTGTAGTTGACTCTGCCTCTCTTACATGCGGGGAGATCATCCAGTAGGGGTATTGGCATCTACACTGCACCCCAGGCAGGGAGAGAAGAGGAGAAGGAGAGGGGAGAAGAGAGGGGAGGGGAGGGCAGAAGAGAGGGAGGAGAGGAGAGGGAAAGGAGTGGGGAGGAACAGAAGAGGGAGAGGAGAAGGGAGAAGAGGGGTTGGAGAGCTAAAGGAGGGGGTGAGGGAGGAAAGGGCAGAAGATGGGGAGGAGAGAGGAGAAGAGAGGGGAAGGAGGAGAGGAGAAGAGAGGGGAAGGAGGAGAGGAGAAGAGAGGGGAAGGAGAGGGAAGGAACAGGAGAGGGAGAGGGGAGAAGAGGGGGTGGAGAGCTTGAGGGGGGGGGGGGGGGGAGGGAGAGGAGAGGGAAGGAGAGAAAGAGGAGGGGGAGAGCAGAAGATGGGGAGGAGAGGGCAAAAGAAGGGGGAGAGGAGAGGGCAGGAAATGGGGAGGAGAGGGAGAGGGGCGGAGAGTGCAAAAGAGGAGGGAGAGGAGAGGGAGAGGATAGGAGAGTGGAGGAGAGGAGAGGGGAAAAGAGGGGGGAGAGGAGAGGACAGAAGATGGGGAGGAGAGGGCATAAGAGGGGGAGGAGAGGGAGAGGACGGGGGAGGAGGTGGAGGAGAGGAGGAATAGAGGAGGAGGAGAGTAGAAGGGGAGGAGAGGACAGAAGGAAAGGGAGAGGAGAGGGCAGAAGATGGGGAGGAGAAGGAGAGGGGAGGAGACTGCATAAGAGGGGAGGAGAGGGAGAGGATGGGGGAAGAGGTGGAGGAGAGAAGGAATAGAGGAGGAGGATAGTAGAAGGAGAGGAGAGGAGAGGACAGAAGGAGAGGGAGAGGAGAGGGGAGGAGAGGAGAGGGAGAGGAGAGGGGATGAGAGGAGAGGAGAGGACAGAAGAGGGGGAGGAGAGGGAGAGGGGAAGGACAGGAGGAATAGAAAAGGAGGAGAGTAGAAGGGGAGGAGAGAGGGAGGGGAGAGGGAGAGGAGAATAGAGAAAGATTGGGAGAGGTGTTAAGAAAAAAGAGAAAGGCACAAAGTAAGCAAAAGAGGGGGAAATGAGAGGGAGAGGAGAGGGGGAGGAGAGGATGAGGAGAGGGGAAAATAGGTAGAATAGGGGGGAGAGGAGAGGGTAGAAGATGGAAAAGAGAGGGAGAGGAGAAGGGAGGAGAGGAGACTGCATAAGAGGGGGAGGAGAGAGGAGGAGAGGAGAGGGAGAGAATGGGGGAGGAGGTGGAGGAGAGAAGGAATAGAGGAGGAGGATAGTAGAAGGGGAGGAGAGGAGAGGACAGAAGGAGAGGGAGAGGGGAGGAGAGGGTAGGAGAGGAGAGGACAGAAAGAGGTGGGTGAGGAGAGGAGAGGAGAGAAGATGGGGGAGGAGAGGGAGAGGGGAAGGAGAGGAGGAATAGAAAAGGAGGAGAGTAGAAGGGGAGGAGAGAGGGAGGGGAGAGGGAGAGGAGAATAGAGAAAGATGGGGGGAGGTGGGAAGAAAAAAGAGAAAGGCACAAAGTAAGCAAAAGAGGGGGAAATGAGAGGGAGAGGAGAGGGGGAGGAGAGGATGAGGAGAGGGGAAAATAGGTAGAATAGGGGGGAGAGGAGAGGGTAGAAGATGGAAAAGAGAGGGAGAGGAGAAGGGAGGAGAGGAGACTGCATAAGAGGGGGAGGAGAGAGGAGGAGAGGAGAGGGAGAGGATGGGGGAGGAGGTGGAGGAGAGAAGGAATAGAGGAGGAGGATAGTAGAAGGGGAGGAGAGGAGAGGACAGAAGGAGAGGGAGAGGGGAGGAGAGGGTAGGAGAGGAGAGGACAGAAAGAGGTGGGTGAGGAGAGGAGAGAAGATGGGGGAGGAGAGGGAGAGGGGAAGGAGAGGAGGAATAGAAAAGGAGGAGAGTAGAAGGGGAGGAGAGAGGGAGGGGAGAGGGAGAGGAGAATAGAGAAAGATGGGGGGAGGTGGGAAGAAAAAAGAGAAAGGCACAAAGTAAGCAGGGGAGAGGGAGAGGAGAAGGGAGGAGAGGAGACTGCATAAGAGGGGAAGGAGAGGGGAGGGGAGGAGAGGGAGAGGATGGGGGAGGAGAGGAGGATAGTAGAAGGAGAGGAGAGGACAGAAGGAGAGGGAGAGGAGAGGGGAGGAGAGGAGAGGACAGAAGGAGAGGGGAGGAGAGGGGAGGAGAGGAGAGGATGGGACAGAAGAGGGGGAGGAGAGGAAGAGGGGAAGGAGAGGAGGAGAGTAGAAGGGGAGGCTAGAGGGAGGGGAGAGGAGAATAGAGAAAGATGGGGGGAGGAGGGAAGAAAAAAGAGAAAGGCACAAAGTAAGCAGAGGAAGAGGGAGAGGGAGAGAAGGGAAGATGAAACCTAGAAAATAGAGAGAGATCTAAAGCACTGGGGGGTAAGTGCCCATCATCTTCTCTCCAGACTAGACCTGATGTAGGTAACTGTAGGCCTGCAGTGGCCACATTAGATTGCAAGCTCCTCTGCAGCAAGTAGTGAAGGCCTCCATGTATTCTGCTAAGTTGCACCAATATATTCCCCCTACAGAACAGAAGAAATGAAAACTCCCCGATAAAAAGCCGTCTCGGAAATTCTTCCACCAAGGCCCCGGCCCTTTGGTTGCTAAACGTTTTTTTTTTCTCATTCTTTGCCTTTCAAGAAATGCGAACTGTTTTTTTTTGCGCGTGGCATAAAACAAACTTCCCTCTCCGAAAGGAAAAGGATTAAAGTGTTAATACATGTGAGTGAAATCGGAATCTGCATTTGTTCAGCTGTTTTGTATTTGGGTTTTTCCGCCACGAGTCAATTTGCGCAGAGATCATGCACTTCCCCAGATAAGCACATTGACTTTAAAATAAAGTGCGTCCCACCAGCTGGAGCACAAAGACTGGCGCAGACAGGGAGATGGCACCGCATAATAATTAAATACATTTTTACCATCCATCACCCGTCTCCGTACAGTAGGTGCCACGGTAATAAATCTGCCTGTAGAGGCTTCGCGAGGCGAGCGCGGCGGAACTGTCAGCTAAAGAGGAACTCCGCGCGCGTGCAAGAGCCGCTTCACTACGATTATTCTGTGCAAAACAGGCAAAGCGTTTCTCAACACGGTTGCATCGATTGGTCTTTTTTTTTTTTGCTTACTCACAGCAAACTAGTTGAATGTTACAATCAGACTTGCAGTGCAAATGGAATTATTGTTATGTCTTGGGTTTTTTACTCAAACAATAGGTGCTGGAACTCAAGAACGACCCCCCAAAACCCCTTCCCCCACACACACCCTCCAATCACATCAAATAGTGGGTGGGGTCAGTTAAGTTTCACGAACAGTAGGAGGGTCTTAACCACTTCTGCCCCGAAGGATTTGGCTGCCCATTGACCAGGCAACTTTTTGCCTAGCTTAATTATAACCCTTAATCAGCCTCAGAACCTGTATGACTAATACGTGGGTTAAAAGGGATGAGGTGGCAACCCTAGGTGGCTTTAAAGAGATAAGGTGGCAACCCTAGATGAGGTGGCAACCCTAGGTGGGTTTAAAGGGATGAGGTGGCAACCCTAGGTGGGTTTAAAGGGATGAGGTGGCAACCCTAGGTGGGTTTAAAGGGATGAGGTGGAAACCCTAGATGAGGTGGCAACCCTAGGTGGGTTTAAAGGGATGAGGTGGAAACCCTAGATGAGGTGGCAACCCTAGGTGGGTTTAAAGGGATGAGGTGGCAACCCTAGGTGGGTTTAAAGGGATGAGGTGGCAACCCTAGGTGGGTTTAAAGGGATGAGGTGGCAACCCTAGATGAGGTGGCAACCCTAGGTGGGTTTAAAGGGATGAGGTGGCAACCCTAGGTGGGTTTAAAGGGATGAGATGGCAACCCTAGATGAGGTGGCAACCCTAGGTGGGTTTAAAGCGATGAGGTGGCAACCCTCGGTGGGTTTAAAGGGATGAGGTGGCAACCCTAGGTGGGTTTAAAGGGATGAGGTAGCAACCCTAGATGAGGTGGCAACCCTCGGTGGGTTTAAAGGGATGAGGTGGCAACCCTAGGTGGGTTTAAAGGGATGAGGTGGCAACCCTAGGTGGGTTTAAAGGGATAAGGTGGCAACCCTAGATGAGGTGGCAAGCCTAGGTGACTTTAAAGGGATGAGGTGGCAACCCTAGGTGGGTTTAAAGGGATGAGGTGGCAACCCTAGGTGGGTTTAAAGGGATGAGGTGGCAACCCTAGGTGGGATCACTGTTCATTAAGTGTTTATTGTTGAGTGTGTCTCTCCCATTGTGTACCTCCTAGGTGTGAATTCCCATTTAGTTAAGTGAGTCGCCTATTGTTTCGGTCTGTCTGCTCGTCTCTCAGAGAGGTGATTGATACACTTTACCTTGATAAGTGTATCTTTACCTTGTTTAGAGTGATTGTTCGCTTTACCTTGTTATCGAACCATTGTGGGATGTTTTGTGTTTATGTTGATTAGCTTACAGTTTAACCACTTAAGCCCCGAACCATTATGCAGGTTAAGGACCTTGCCACTTTTTGCGATTCGGCACTGCGTCGCTTTACAACTAACAGGAGGATTCCCTTCAATTTGCAGAGATTTCCTCTCACTTCCTGTTGTGTCTCTGGGACAGGAAGGTAAGGAAAATCTCCATAATGTGACAAAGACAGCAAGAAATAAGCTTACAGGGGTTTCCCCCCCCCCCCCCTTTATTACTCTACGGCAACTAAAAAACAAAAAAAAATGTTTGTGCATACACTACAAGGCTTTTATAATACGACAATTTACTTGCACCAATGACGGTCAAATAAATCCCAGCTTTCGTCAGCCTGATTACATCGGACCAATGGAAGCCCCCCGATCGGGCGGTGAGCCGTCCATTACTACACAATCACCGTGTAACAACCATTTAGCGGCTCGCCTCAGCAATTTTCCTCCTTCGTGTTTTTCCATTTTTATTTTTGATTTTGTTTTCCTCGCGCACGCACGTTTTTTCTTTCTTTTTCGCTTTACTGCGATCTTGGGATTAGCTCTGGTTAATGGAAGCTTCCAGAAAACTCTTTCATTTTTGGCACCCGCGCCTGGAGCCATAAAACAATAAGTTTCTCATTCCACTAAGCTGCCACCCAATTCTGTTTTTTGATCTTCAGCTTTTAATTCCAGTTTTATAGCACTCGCTTTATTTATGCTTTTCATCACAAATGTAATTAGCTCTCAGTTATTTGTTGTTTTTTTTTCCTCTTTTTTTTATTTTTTTTTATACATTGCGCCGCTCACAGCCTGTCATCAATCTGCCAGGATTGAAAGGGTCAGTTTATCTAAGACTGATATTATAGAGCGTTGGTCTCCAAACTGTGGCATGCGGACCAAATGTGGCCCTTTACAAACCTCTATCCAGACCTAGGGCCACTATCCCATCACACCAATGATGGGGCACTATTCCTCCCACTGACACTAATGATGGGCCACTATTTCTCCTACTGACACCAGTGATTGGGTACTATTCCTCCCATTGACACCAGTGATGGGCCACTATTCCTCCCACTGACACCAATGATGGGCCACTATTCCTTCCACTGACATCAATGATGGAGCACTATTCCTCCTACTAGCACCAATGATGGGGCACTGTTCCCCCCAATAACACCAATGATGGGGGACTGTTCCTCGCACTGACACCAATGACGGGGGACTATTCCTCCCACTAATACCAATGATGGGGCACTATTTCTCCTACTAACACCAATGATGGGACACTGTTCCCCCCAATAACACCAATGCTGGGACACTATTCCTCCCACTGACACCAATGATGGAGCACTATTCCTCCTACTAACACCAATGATGGGCCACTATTCCTTCCACTGACATCAATGATAGGGCACTATTCCTCCTACTAGCACCAATGATGGGGCACTGTTCCCCCCAATAACATCAATGATGGGGGACTGTTCCTCCCACTGACACCAATGACGGGCACTATTCCTTCCACTAACACCAATGATGAGACACTATTCCCCCAATAACACCAATGATGGGGGACTGTTCCTCCCACTGACACCAATGACGGAGCACTATTCCTCCTACTAACACCAATGATGGGACACTGTTCCCCCCAATAACACCAATGATAAGACACTATTCACCCCAATAACACCAATGATGGGGGACTGTTCCTCCCACTGACACCAATGACGGGGCACTATTCCTTCCACTGATACCAATGATGGGACACTATTCCTCCCACTGACACCAATGATGGGACACTATTCCCCCCAATAACACCAATGATGGGGCACTGTTCCCCCCAATAACACCAATGATGAGACACTATTCCCCCCAATAACACCAATGATGGGGCGCTATTTCTCCCACTAACTCCAAATATATCTGAAGTTTGTCAAACTGAACCCAGGGCAGTTAGACTCATCACTATTTGAGGGAATGATGTGAATGCCCCCTTACATCAAATGTTCTCATCATAGTGCCCGCCCCACACATCAAATGCCCCATCAGAGTGCCCCCTTACATCAATTGTCCCCACCATGTCTCATGGATTATTGGGTGCACTCTCAGATATCTGGGGGAGCACAGCCCACCCCAGCACCCCCCTAGATCTGGGTCTGACCACCATTGTAAGGGGGCATTCTTCCCAATGACCACCAATATAAGGTGCACTCTCCTCACTGACCCCAGGAGTTCCCTGGGACCTGAAATTCATTTCAAGTGTTCCTCTGGGGTAAAACGGTGGAGAAAGGCCGGAGTCAATTGTTCGTTTCTCGTTCTTTGCGTTATCTGCTGTACGCGTCACTATGTTGTTGCCTCGCTTGATTTAATTCATATTTGCAAACATGTTCATTCGCCGCTAACAGGTCTACGAGAAAACATTCAATGAGGGAAAAGTTGGTAAAGCGAGTGCGGAATGCAAAATGCCCCCTCGCTGCTCTTCCCAGCATGCTCTGCTATCCGAACGCGTGGAATTATTGTCTTGTATTTCATCATTAAGTGAGCTAAAAATAGAGACTTGGAGTATTATTTATTTTAATGAAGAGTGCCGGCACTTGAAGCATATTCTAACTGGTTTAGAAGAAGATGAGAAGAATATTACATAATTAACCACCTTGCAAAATGCGCAATCCAAGGTTATTCTCAGTTTTTTTTGTATTTATAGCAACAGCAGTCTCAGCTTTTGGTTCCCTGGCTGCCAGGGCTGGACTGGGACAAAAATTTGGCCCTGGGCTTCATCCAGACTGGCCCAATTTGACAGGTCTCTCCCACAGGGGCCGACAACTCCCGCACCCCCCGGCCACCCAAGCCTCCTCTCCCCCTTCACTAGCCGTTCTACTTGATTAGAGTAGAATGGCTGGTACTGGTACTCTTATAGGCAGTACCAGTAGGGAAGCTAGACATTATTTCACCCGGGGCAAAGAATCAGTTCCATGCCCTCCTTATGGGACAAGATTAGGCAGAAGTGAGAAACTCCCAGACCATAGCTGTTGAGTCAGCAGTCTGTCCCCTCCCCCATGCTCCTCTGTTGTCCCCCCTGCTCCTCCTCTGGTCCTCCCCCTGCTTCTTTGTCCCCCCAGGTGAGTGCTGTGGGGAGGGAGAGGAGGTGAGCGCTGTGGAAAGGAAGAGACAGAGGAGCGGAGGGGGGCGGCGGTCCGCTGTCACTGAAGCCGGCCCACTGAGCCATCGACCCACCGGGAAACTCCCTGTAGTCCCAATGGCCAGTCCATCCCTGCTGGCTAAATGGGAGCAAAATTGCAACACAGCAAGGTTTGCTCCCATTTTGTCAAGATGACAGGGATGGAGGTGCATGACTCTACCCAGTCATGACTTCATTTAAAGTCCCATTTTCCCAAATCCCCCCTCAATAATAATCCCTGCTGGCTGTTTTCACAAGCTTTTCCTATATATTACTTTGCTAATAGGGGGCCTGATGTCTCTGATTTGTGGGCTAAGCTCCACCCACTTACCTAAGCCCTACCCAACTATACCCCGAAAAGAGTGACCATCAAGCAAATATTGACTACATAGAAGAGGCATGTGTCTAACTTGAACCTTACAGTGGTACTAAACCTTCGTTTTTTTTTTTAAATAACAAACATGTCATACTTACCTCCACTGTGCAGTTATTTTTGCACAGAGTGGCCCCAATCGTCCTCTTCTGGGGTCCCACGGCGGGTCTCGTGGATCCTCCCCGCAAGAGCTAACCCCCTCTAGGAAGCTCTCTCCCAAAAGGGGGTTAGCTTGCGGGCATGCTCCCGTGCCATGCAATCGGTGCCCATAGATGCCAATTGTATGACTCGGCCCTGGCCCCTGTGGCCGCATCATTGGATTTGATTGACAGCAGCGGGAGCCAATGGCTGTGCTGCTATCAATCTATCCAATGAAGACCAGGGGGAAAGCAACGCGGGTTCGCGCCTACGGAAATTCAGGGCTTAGGTAAGTAAAACCGGGGCCTAATGCATAGTATCCTCTTTGAATTCTAGCATCCTAGACCACTTCTTGTATTTTGCCATCCCAGACCCCTATTGGAATTTTACCATCCTTGAGCCCTCCTTGAATCTTGCCACCCAAGGCCATCTCCTCCAATTCTGGCTCCCAGTCTACCTTTTCGAATTTTACCATCCTAGACTCCTCATATTATCACAACCTTGGCCCCTTTCTTGATTTTTATCCACCTAGAACCCTCTTAATATTCTCTAATCCTAGAATCCTTCATTGAATTTTATCTTATCCTCCTAGTGCCCTCCTCATATTCTCCTATCCTAAATCCCTTCCATAAATGTTATCCTTCTAATATCCTCTTTGAATTCTACTATCCCGGATCACTCCTTGAATTTTGACATCCCAGACCCCTCTTGGAATTTTACCATCCTTGAGCCCTCCTTGAATTTTGCCACCTCCTCCAATTCTGCCTCCCAGTCTACCTCCTCGAAATGTTACCATCCTAGACTCTTCCTCATATTCTTCTATACTGGGCCCCTTCCTTGATTTTTATCCTCCTAGTACCCTCTTCATATTCTCCTATCCTAAGCCCCTCCTCATATTCTCTCATCCTAGGCCCCTCCCTTTAATTTTATCCTCTTAGTACCCTGTACATATTCTCCCATCCTAGGCCCCTCCTTATATTCTCTCATCCTAGGATCTTTAATTGGATTTTATTCTACCATCCCAGTACCCTCTTGATATTCTCCTATCTATTATGCTACCCTCTTAGTACCCTCATTGAATTCTACTATCCTAGACCACTCCTCATGCCCCCGTACACACGGTCAGATTTTCCGACAAGAAAAGCACGATGTGAGCTCTTGGTCGGAAATTACGACCGTGTGTAGGCTCCATCGGACTTTTCCTGTTGGAACTTCCACCAACAAAAATTTGAGAGCTGGTTCTCAAATTTTCCGACCTGACGCATTCTCGGAAAGAATTTGACGCATGCATTGAACTTAATTTTCTTGGCTCGTCATAGTGTTGTACGTCACTGCGTTCTTGGCGGTCGAAAGTTCAGAGAACTTTTGTGTGACCGTGTGTATGCAAGCCGAGCTTGAGCGAAATTCCGTCGGAAAAACCATCCAAGGTTTTTCTGACGGAATATCCGATCGCTGGAGCTGCGGTGGCTCAACGCGATTGGCACTGCGCTGACAAGCCATTCACCTCTGCAGCTAGGGGTTCGGATGCCGGTCTCGGCTGCATGTGAATTGAGTTTGGTGGTCTCAGCCCGGCTCCCGGTGGGTGTGCTATGTGAGGTAAGACTGCGCTTAGTACGCCCACCCCCCTCCCACAAAAACCACCACACTTACATGCACTCAAAATTGGGTTAACATGCACGCACTTTGACCACGCGGTCTCTAAAAAGAGAGGCGAAGGACTAACGGGGCTGGTTGAGCGGGCTAGATCCTCTCACTCCCTTATAGGGAGTCCCTCTGCCCCGTTGGGCTTCAAAGCGGAGCAGGTAGGGCGGGCTGTGTGGGAGGACCCCCTCACGCACCCGCCATTGCCACCCGGGGCATGGAGAAAGATGGCAGATTGCCTCTGGGGGAGGCCTGCCTACTCCCAACTCCTCCAGTCCGGCTCCTCTCTCGAGTACACACACAAAATACACTTAAGAAAAAAAGGAAAATCCGATCGCGTGTACGCGGCATTACATTTTGTCTTCTCAGACCCTCCTGGAATTTTACCATTCTTGAGCCTTCCTCCAATTTTGCCTTCTAGTCTACCTTCTCGATTTTAACCATCCTATACTCCCCCTCATTTTCTCCAATCCTTGGCCCCTTTTCTGTGGCCCCTTCCTTGATATTTTTCGAATCCTAGGCCCCTTTGTTGACGTTTATCCCCCTACAATCCTCCTCAAATTTCCCCCCCCCCAAAAAATCCCAACTTTAGTTTGAAGAAGAGTGAAGGTGATCGCTCCCCTAAGAAAGTCTTTGTCTCTCTCCCTTACATTCCCGGCCTCATTTGTAAAATTCATTCTTTTCCCCAACAGTTTATCTGGAAACAGACTCCTTGCCGCTTTCCTGAGAGCATTCATTAACCTTGGAAAGAATGCCTTGATCAAAGTCTATAGAGCCTATAGATTTTTCTTTTCTTTTTTTTTTTTTTTTATAACACGAAAACGTAGAAGAATTGAAACGCCGGGTCCTTTGACAAATGTTTGTCGGGACAATTGCACAAAAGGCCTACCTTGAGGCCTGTACAGCTCTGATGCAATATTTCAATGGTTTCACAAAAGTTCCCCCAATCGGAGAGGAGTGAAGTCTTAATTATTACCAAAAGTCATTTACAAGCAGATCAAGCAGCTAGCAGAAAAATAAAAGTATTCTGTTATGGAAATCGGGTTTAAAGTGGATACCGGAGTGATTAACCGCTGTATTTTTAGACGCCGGAATGATTTTGTTTGGTTTTCTCAGCAGATAAAAAACTAAACTAATAAAAAAAATAGAATTATATGTAAAAAAAATCTTTATTTAAAGTATAACTAAAGGCAAAACTTTTCTTGTTAGTTTTGAATGGAGTGGAGAGAGATTTTTTATTGCTGTCTGTGCCCCCCGTTAAGGAGATTCACCCCCTCTATTTGGACTGTTTACCGTTATCATTGAACGTGAAAGTAAAATTAAATCCCAAATTTTGGGTTGTCCCCAAAAAAGGGGAAATCTTCCAATGGGGACAGTAGTTCTGGTGACCTGAGGGTCCTTAACCACTTTAAGCCCCGGACCATTTCGCTGGCCAAAGACCAGAGCACTTTTTGCGATTCGGCACTGCGACGCTTTAACTGACAATTTTTTTCCCACAAATAGAGCTTTCTTTTGGTGGTATTTGATCACCTCTGCGGTTTTTAGTTTTTGCGCTATAAACAAAAATAGAGCGCCAATTTTGAAAAAAATGCTATATGTTTTACCTTTTGCTATAATAAATATCCCCCAAAAATCTATAAAAAAACGAAAGTTTTCCTCAGTTTAGGCCGATACGTAGTCTTCTACATATTTTTGGGGGGAAAAATCACAATAAGAGTTTATTGATTGGTTTGCGCAAAAGTTATAGTCTACAAAATAGGGGGTAGATTTATGGCATTTTTATTATTATAATTTTTTTTACTAGTAATAGCGGCAATCTGCGTTTTTTATAGCGGACACATCGGACACTTTTGATACATTTTTGGGACCATTGTCATTTTTACAGCGATCAGTGCTATAAATATGAACCGGTTACTGTGAAAATGACACTGACAGTGAAGGGGTTAACCTGTAGGGGGCACTGAAGAGGTTAAGTGTGTCCTAGGCAGTGATTCTAACTGTTAGGGGGCATGGCTACGTGTGACACGTCACTGATCGCTGTTCCTGATGAGAGGGAACAGACGATCAGTGACAGTGTCACTAGGCAGAACGGGGAGATGCTTGTTTACACTTGCCTCTCCCTGTTCTGCAGCTCTGTGACCCGATCCCGGGAACACCGGCGGACATCGAGTTCACAGGTCCAGCGGGCACCGTCACAGAGCTCGTGGCAGGGGCACACGCATGCCTGCCATGGCGGGAATTTCAAAGTGATGTAAATATACGTTACTTTGCCCAGCCGTGCCATTCTGCCGACGTAAATCTACAGGAATTCCCTTAATTTGCAGGGGTGTTTGGCTTGTGGGACAGGAAGTGAAGGGAAATCTCAGCCAATCAACAATTAATGACACCCCAAACGTTAGCAGATGCTACAAACTCACCAAAAAGCCTGTTGAAAAAACATCCATGCCTAAAAAGGTGCAGGACCTTTTTTGCCGCATTTGTCACGCATAGGGCTGCCCTATACGCAATGTGCAAAACACACAAAAGACGCACAAAAAAAAAAACAGAACGTGAGCATATATGCTCGTTCCCACTAGGCCAATTGTGAATGGGGTCTAAAATAGAAGTCCTGAGATAGTGATGACCAGACTCTCTTACAGGATCCCACGGGTGCAGGAACCTCGAATACAAATGGTACAATACGATCAATAATTATGTGCAAAGTCAACATGAATAACACAGGAGGCCATAAAGAATCACAATACACTGGAACTGACCATGTCAGGCTGAACACAAGTGTTCTAATTATATGTGTCATTCAATGACAGAGCTACGATTGTTTCTGTTTATTAGCTTTTTGTGCAAACCCGAGAAAGAAAGAATGAAGAAAAGAAGAAAAGAAAGAAAGAAGGAAAGAAAGAAGGAAAGAAGGAGGGAGTAGGGAAAGAAAGAAAGAAAGAAAGAGGGAAGAATGGAAAAAGAAGAGACATGGGGGGGGGGGGGAGTAAGGAAGGAAGAAAGGAAGAAAGAAAGAAAGAAAGAGGGAAGGGTGGAAAAATAAGAGAAGTGGGGGGAGTAAGGAAGAAAGAAAGAAAGATGGAAAAAAAGAGAGAAAAAGAAAGAGAAGGAAGAAAGAAACAAAAAAAGAAAGAAAGAAAGAAAGAAAGAAAGAAAGACAGGGTGGAAAAAGAAGAGAAGTGGGGGGAGTAAGCAAGAAAGAAAGAAAGATGGGAAAAAAAGAGAAGTGGGGAGTAAGTAAGGAAGAAAGAAAGAAAGAGGAAAGGATGGAAAAAGAAGAGAAGTGGGGGGAGTAAGCAAGAAAGAAAGAAAGATGGAAAAAGAAGAGGGTGGGTGGAGTAAGGAATGAACATAGAAAGAGGGAAGGATTGAAAAAGAAGATAAGTGGGGGGAGTAAGAAAGGAAGAAAGAAAGAAAGAAAGAAAGAGGAAACGGTGGAAAAAGAAGATGAGTGGGGGGAGTAAGAAAGAAAGAAAGATGGGAAGAAAAGAGAAGTGGGGGGGTAAGGAAGGAAGAAAGAAAGAAAGAAAGAAAGCAAGAAAGAGGAAAGGATGGAAAAAGAAGAGAAGTGGGGGGAGTAAGCAAGAAAGAAAGAAATATGGGAAGAAAAGAGAAGTGGGGGGGGGGGGTAAGGAAGGAAGAAAGAAAGAAAGAAAGAAAGAGGAAAGGATGTAAAAAGAAGAGAAGTGGGGGGAGTAAGCAAGAAAGATGGAAATAGAAGAGAAGTGGGGGGAGTAAGCAAGAAAGAAAGAAAGATGGATGGAAAAAGAAGAGAAGTGGGTGGAGTAAGGAAGAAACAAAGAAAGAGGGAAGGATTGAAAAAGAAGATAAGTGGATAAAGGAAGGAGGGAAGGAAGGGGTAGAGAGAAAAAGAAAGAGGAGAAAGGGGACAGGAAGGAAGGAAGAAAGGAAGAGATAGAGAGAAAAAGAAATAGAAGGAAAGAGGGAAGGAAGGAAGAAAAAAGAAAAGAAGAAGGTAAGAAGGAAGGAAAGAAAGGGAAATAAGAGAGAGAGAGAGAGAGAGAGAGAGAAAAGGAAGGAAGGAAAAAGAGAAGAAAAAGGTAAGAAGAAAGGAAAGAAAGGGAAGTGAGAAAGAGAAAAGGAGGTAAGAAAGGAAGGAAGAAAAGAAAGAAAGGATAGATAGATAGATGGCAGGGTTGCAGAGCAGGCCCAACAGCTGCAAATATTTACTCTCCACCCCCCCCCCCCCCAATATCCTGTGTGAGCCCCCCAGAAAATCTCTGTAAATCCCAGTAGGGTCTAGTTCATATGCTGCCTCGTACCTTAAAGCAGATGACTGTTCGTGGGGTTCCAGCAGGTAGGTAAGGTAGGTAGTAGGTAAGTCCCTGCAGTAGAGGGGGCTCTCTATTCCTGTTACCTTGTACTGAAATTCTTTTGGACTTCATTAAATCCCCAAGAACATAAATGAGATTAGAAGTAGAGTAGTTGCCTCCCCAACCAATCATAATTCTTGCTTCATTCTTCAAGAAACTAAAAGTCGATCCTGATTGGTTTGCTTTAATTTTAAAAGTTACATTTATTCTTAATAAAATATTTTTTTTTTTTATAAGAAATCAATCATAATTCTTGCTTCATTCTTCAAGAAACTAAAAGTCAACCCTGATCGGTAGCAGATCCATCTTGTTTCCTTTCCTCCAGCCTCTATAACGCACCTCCCACCGTCCCTTCCTTACACCAGAGTCTCACTTTAACCGCCATGCGCTTTTTTATTTTTTTATTTAAAAAAAAATGAAAGGATAAGGATGCCATGGATATTTATTACTTCTATTGTTACTGTAATGTTTTTTATTGTATTATTATCATAATTATATTTATGGATTTCTTTGTCGTTCTATAAACACCTCCATGTTTCTTTTAGCTGACCGGGGGGGGGGGGGGAGGAAAAAACTTCAGAAACTTTTAATTGCCAATGGCAGAGAATATTGTGT
Source organism: Rana temporaria (assembly GCF_905171775.1). Lineage (NCBI taxonomy): Eukaryota > Metazoa > Chordata > Amphibia > Anura > Ranidae > Rana > Rana temporaria. The sequence goes on from NC_053498.1 coordinate 146,286,951, forward strand.
TTTACTGATATATTAATTAGTCATAAATCTAATTTCAATGTAAATCCTGCTGTTCGGAATAGAGGATGCTCCAACACAATGAAAGCAATCATCTTTTTTTTTTCTAATTAGCTCCACAACTAGGAACAATTTATCTCCAAGGCTTAAAAGTCTCCACTGTCCTTAAATGGGATTATCCATCACAAGTGAAGTTTATGTGATAACCAATCTTTTTTTTTTTTTTTTAAAGAAAAAATAAAGTGTTTTTTTTTTTCTGTGATAACTTTGGAGACCATTAGTTAACGAGGCAAGCAGGAGATTTTTGCTTACAGAGCAGGCAGAGGTAATAGATTCAAGGTAGTGGCTTCTACAGAAGATTGTATCTGGGAAGCCGACTTCTCTCTGCAAGGAAACTGGAACCGTTTTGGGGCAATTTTTTATTTTTTTTGTAAAGCTAAAACCCCAGGCAGATATAAAAGGCACAGCTTAGGGCAGCTCTGCATTCATTAGCGTAGTGTTTCTCAGTCGTGGCGCACTTCAAAAATGTGTAAAATATTAAGGCAACCCCAAGTCTTAAGCCTCGTACACACGATCGGATTTTCCGACGGGAATTGTGTGATGACAGCTTGTTGGCCGAAAATCCGACCGTTTGTACACAATTGTTGTCAGACTTTCCGCCGACGAATGTTGTATTGCAGGCTTATAAATTTTACATGGACAACGGTCTGTTGTCAGATTTTCCTATTGTGTGTTTACATCAGTGGCCCTTCCATCACATCAAAGGTCCCCCAATCACATCAGAGGCCCCCTATCACATCAAAGGTCCTTCATCACATCAGAGGTCCCCCAATCACATCAGAGGCCCCCTATCACATCAAAGGTCCTTCATCACATCAGAGGTCCCCCAATCACATCAGAGGTCCCCTATCACATCAAAGGTCCTCCATCACATCAAAGTTTCTCTCATCTTATTAGAGGTCCCCCCCATCACATTAGAGGTCCCCCATCAGATCATAGCTCCCCATCACATCAGAGGTCCTCCCATTACATCAGAGGTCCTCCATCACACAAAAGGTCCCCCATCAAATCAAAGGCCCTCCCATCGCATCAGAGGTTCCCTCAACCCATTAGAGGTCCCCCGATCACATCAGAAGTCCCCCATCACATCAGAGGTCCTTCCATCACAACAGAGGTTCCATTATCCCATTAGAGGTCCCCCCATCACATCAAAGACCCCCCATCACAGCAGAGGTCCTGCCATCACATCAGAGTTTCCCTCATCCCATTAGAGGTCCCCCAATCACATTAGAGGTCCCCCATCACATCAGAGGTCTTCCAACACACAAAAGGCTCCCCATCAAATCAGAGGTCCTCCTATCGCATCAGAGGTTCCCTCATCCCATTAGAGGTCCCCCATCACATCAGAAGTCCCCCATCACATCAGAGTTCTCCATCACATCAGAGGTTCTCCATCACATCAGAGTTCCCCACCACATCAGAGGTCCCCCCATCATATCAGAGTTCTCCCATCACATCAGAGGTCCCTCCATCACATCAGAGGTCCCTCCATCACATCAGAGGTCCCTTCTCACCACATAAGAACCCCACCTTTACATTAGAGTCCACAATCACACCAGAAGCTTCCCTTCACATCAGAGATCCCCCCTATCATATCAGAAGCCCCCCCTTCACATTAGAGGTTTACCCCATTGCATCAGAGGCCCCCCCCCATCATATTACAAGCCCCCTTCACATGAGAGGATTCCCAAACACATCTGATGATCCCCATCACATCAGAGGTCCCCTCATCACATCAGATATTTCACCATCATATCAAAGCCCTCCATTCACATCACAGTCCCCTCTTGATGCCAAGTCCCCTTCATGCCAGAGGTCCTTCGATCACATCTGAGCCCCCCTTCACGCCAGAGGTTCCTCCATCATATTAGAGGCCCCCCTACTCATGAAAGTCCCCTATTACATCAGAGTACCCCGTATAACAGAGTCCCTCCATCACACTAGAGTTTCCTTTTCATCACAGTGTCCTCACAGCATACAGTATCAGAGTCCCCCATCACAGAACCCCCCCCCCGACCTTTTGCAGCTTCTATTGCACATTGTGAGAAGCTCACAGTGTGCGGTGAAACCAGAGCAAGCCATCTCAGTCCGGAAGAGGAACTGATACAAGTTACAACCGTGCAAGACTGAAGGAAAAGCCAGAGTTCAACTTTAAGGCAGACCGTATAAACCGGCTGGATTTTCCCCCAATCACATCATCAGCCTCCAGGTTTTCAGTTTATCCTCAGACCGGAAAAACGGAAGTCAGTATAGCGTTGTTTACCGTCAATAATGCAAAGACAGCTTATTTCTAAACACGGAGAAAAATAATTATCGCAATCCTCCTACCCGTGACCCCGAAAGTTTCCCAGAACTTTCAATTAGGCGTCAAAACCGGCAAACTTCCTGACTTTTCAACTCGAAGTGGGGAACGAATCCGGAAAAATACACTTCTAATGATCTATTTTGTGTTTCATGTTTTCATTGGCTGTGACTGAATCTTCACTTTTTGTACCTATAAATAAGCCGGGTTCCCTGTCGAGAATTGCCACGCGGCGTAAAGGTCGTCTTTTCTTATTCCCTGCTTAGTATCCATAGAAAGGAACAGAAGAGACGGGCTGTCTGCATTGCAAATAACGACTTCATCCGGCAAATGCAGTGGCTACAGGTTCCCTTTACATATTGATATCTTCGTTTTTTAACCACTTCAGCTCCGGAAGGTTTCATGACCAGGCCATTTTTTGCTAATCGGCACTGCGCTATTTTAACTGGCAATTGCGCAGTCATGCAACGCTCTATTTATATAATTTTTTTCACTCAAATAGAGCTTTCTTTTGGTGGTATTTGATCCCCAGCCCCACTGAGGAAGTTCCAAGTAAATGTGACTTATTACAATATATTATAAATATATATATATATATATATATATATATATATATATATATATATTTAAAATGTATTTATATATATATTTAAAATGTAAAAATATATATTTATATATGGAATGGATATAAATGCAATGATTGGATACAATTAGGTAGTGTTGTCCCAATACCACTTTTTTAGGACTGAGTACAAGTACCGATACTTTTTTTTATGTACTCGCCGATACCGAATACCGATACTTTTTTTAAATGTGTCCCCAAATGCAGCCATGTCCCCCCACATATGCAGCCATGTCCCCCCCATATGCAGCCATGTTCCCCACATATTCCAGCCATGTCCCCCACATATTCCAGCCATGTCCCCCACATATTCCAGCAATGTCCCCCACATATTCCAGCCATGTCCCCCACATATTCTAGCCATGTCCCCCACATATTCCAGCCATGTCCCCCACATATTCCAGCCATGTCCCCCACATATTCCAGCAATGTCCCCCACATATTGCAGCCATGTCCCCCACATATTCCAGCCATGTCCCCCACATATTCCAGCCATGTCCCCCACATATTCCAGCAATGTCCCCCACATATTGCAGCCATGTCCCCCGCATATTCCAGCCATGTCCCCCACATATTCCAGCCATGTCCCCCACATAATGCAGCCATGTCCCCCACATAATGCAGCCATGTCCTACATACCTTGATGATGCCGCACGTGCCGCCGTTAATCAGCGTGCGGGGAACATTACAGCTTTCGTTTGAATAGCTGTATCCCTGCCGCGTATAGACACTCCCCCTTGCTCGGGATTGGACAGATCATCCGTCCAATCCCACGCAAGGGGGAGTGTCTATACGCGGCGGGGATACAGCTATTCAAACGAAAGCTGTAATGTTCCCCGCACGCTGATTAACGGCGGCGGCTTTGCGGTTTGCCGGCGATGGGTTTGCGGCGACGGGGGGGGGAACAAGTATTCTATTTCAGTATCGGGGGTATTTGCGGGAGTACGAGTACTCCCGCAAATACTCGGTATCGGTCCCGATACCGATACTGGTATCGGTATCGGGACAACCCTACAATTAGGCTATATTTGCTCTATACACATTTACTAGTTGAGCCCCACCTAGTACTTGGGTTGACCTTACTTTGGCAGGTCCCCTATAGAATGAGGTCCACTTGGTTTTCGGTCAGGGCGCCAGGACGATCAAGTGCTTCACTTTTTGTGTTCCCTTTTTTTATTGTACCTGGTGTTTATTTCGAGTGAGCATTGCACAAGCATATGAAATTGGTAGGGTAGGGGGCGCTACGTGCAAATAACAAATAAGTTATACCCTAATAACAAATTAATAAAAATAAAAATGCAAAAAAGTCCATGCGTAATAAAGTGCAAAACTGCAACTAAAAGTCCCAGGATATTGCATTAGATAATCTCCAAATACAACATTGAATATATGCAGTATGCGTTGATTGATGTGAGAAAAATCTGTGCTCATGAAAGCCTTCACCATATAATAAACATTGCACCCGACGTGATCTGATATAAGATGGCTCCTTACCAGCTCCAGTTGACTCTTTAATTAAAAAGAAGTCAAAAGCGCTTGTTTGGGAAACACTATCCCATAGGCCAGGGTTCCAGTATCGCAGTCAGATTGGAGGTATATAAACCGGAATGAGAGACCATAAGCCATCAGACTTCCTGATGACGTAATCCTAACGAAACGTACGTCGAGGCATATACCATTCACGTACAAATGCAACTTCCGTGTCTGCTGGTTGTCGGCGGTGACACTACAACGGAGATCCTCTCCCATACTGATCCACGCTTACATACAATAAATGGTATCACACTATTATGGTCTCTCATTCCGGTTTATATACCTCCAATCTGACTGCGATACTGGAACCCTGGCCTATGGGATAGTGTTTCCCAAACAAGTGCTTTTGACTTCTTTTTAATTAAAGAGTCAACTGGAGCTGGTAAGGAGCCATCTTATATCAGATCACGTCGGGCGCAATGTTTATTATATGGTGAAGGCTTTTTCATGAGCACAGATTTTTCTCACATCAATCAACGCATACTGCATATATTCAATGTTGTATTTGGAGATTATCTAATGCAATATCCTGGGACTTTTATTTGCAGTTTTGCACTTTATTAAGCATGGACTTTTTTGAATTTTTTTTTTTATTAATTTGTTATTAGGGTATAACTTATTTGTTATTTGCACGTAGCGCCCCCTACCCTACCAATTTCATATCACTGTTTAAATACTATTTTAGGGAGGCAGCTTCCGATTTATTTTTTCACATAATTGTAATTCAACTATTCACATATGGTGTTATTGTGGTAACATATATAATTTTTTTGTGGCGCGAAACATATACCAATTCCATTGCACAAGCATAGCTCAAGAAAATGACATTTGCCTGGAGTTCTGCTTTAACGGGAAGAAAAGCCGAAGTGCCAGAGCCGAGTTTGATTACTGAGTGCTGTGAGAGGTCTGGTGTGAGACAGGCAGCGGGCGGAAGCTCTTGGCGGCGGAGAAAGTTTGAGAAGTGCATCTTTATTGAACCTGTGACTCATCTCAAGAGGGCCTAGTCTCTGTCATACCTGCAATCAGACGGCAATCACTAGAAATCCAGAGAATACACAAAGCTCTCAATAACACAAACTCGGTACAATGAGCGGCGAGGGAGGGATATCGGTGCGTAACCCTTTCCTGCCGAAGAGGAGCAAGACTAGACTGAGGCAAGGCCTCCACCCAAAGACGTTCCTACACGTTGAATGGACAGAGTGGGCTCTGACCTTCCATTGTTCTGTAATTCCAAAAGAAGATTACATTGCAACATGAATGGCCAGAAGCTGAAAGATAATCCAATCCATCATTGGCTGCCAAAAACTAGAGTATCAGTTTGGCACCAAACGTTAACCCTTTTCGCTGCCAATGTCATTTTTCTGCTCTTTAGGTTTGAAGATTAGTTAAACTGCTCCCCAAATATACTGTATTTTCTTAATTTAGACTTAGATAGAGATTACGTTTTATGCCACGTACACGACCGGGGGAAATCTATACTGATGGGGGGTCTGCACTAAAGGGGGGAAATCTATACTGATGGGGGTCTGCACTAAGAGGGGGGATTCTACACTGATGGGGTGTCTGTACTGAGGGAGGGGGTCTATACTAACGGAGGGTGATCTGTACTTAGTGTGGGGTTCATACTAACGGAGTGTGGTCTGTACTTAGTGTGGGGTTTATACTGACAGAGGGTGGTCTGTACTGAGGAAGAGGGGTCTGTTCTTAGTGAGGGGGATCCATACTTCGGTAGGGGGGTCTTTAGTTAGTGGAGGGGGGTCTGATCAGTGCCGATCCTGACCTCCCTGGGGCCCTATGCTAAATGACATGTCACATTGAAGTTGAGAAGCGGGGTGGGGGGGGGGGTGGGTGTTCTGCTGTCGGAAATGACATCTTACATGTAAGTGAGAAGCAGGGGGGTGCTGACTTCTTACCTCTTCTCCCATGCAGCCAGCGAGTTGAGAAGCGGGGTGAGGGGCCGAAAATTTACTTCTCACCAGTAGTAATTTGGAGGGCCCTCCGCAGCTTTGCGGGGCCCTAAGTGGCTTGCATAGTGAGCCTATAGGGTGGATCGGCCCTGGGTCTGATATATATATATATATATGTATAATGTATGGTGTGTGTGTGTGCGCATGTGCGTGCCGGGGGGGGGGGCAAAATGCCCCTTCGTCTGAGTTGGCAAAAATCAGAATGGACTGGAACCTTTTGCACCGGTGGATTTTCCCTTTTTTTGCGCTTGTCTACCTGCGATCCTTGGAGATCAGCCATCACCACTTTTCTTGTGTCTGCAAACATCGCCGTCAGAAATTCCTTCTTCTGACCTTAAATAACATGACGAGGCGCTGTGGGCTGTAGCAAGAGAGGAAGCAAATATAATTGTTCCATTTCATATGTTCTACCCCACTGGTACAGAAAATGAGGTTAGACGCGAGGTACGACGGGCGCCGGGCTAACCTTGCTGGTAAATCGTACACAGATAAATTACGCGGACGCATTTTTTTTTAATTGTCGCGTTCGGGGGAAAGGCAGGTAAAGCTAGAAGATGTTATTATGACTTGCATCGCAGCCCACGTAAGCATAATTGAAATTGTTCCTCTTCCGCAAGGCAGCGCCAGGTTGTTTTTGTTCCACTGTATTTTTTATTTTTTTTGTTATTGATAGTAGGCCGCGCCGTATTAATTAACAGCGTTCGGCTTTCTTAAAATAGTCCAAGAATTGAGAAGTCACGGCCAAGGCTTGCTTGATCAATTCAAATTTAATTAAAAAGCAAATCAAATCACGGCATAAGTAAAGTACAATATCTACAACATTGCGGTCAGGCGAGATAAGCCGAACGAGCCGCTCAGGTACTTCCATTCCGAGGAGCTGCATTTGCATTCGAGAACGGGTTTGCGTGTTGGCACCGGCCCGTGTCACAGGTTTATCGATTGCTAGATCGCCACAGACAAGGGCTCCTGCTGGGTTCCAAAGGAGAGCGCCCTTGCTGACAGCCGCAGCAATTGCGCTCAGATAACCTCTGATGTGCCGTGCTGAATCAGAGGAGGCAAAGTACTTGAAAACTTTTCAAAGAGTTTAAATGGTCAGCTCTGTGCCAAATGAATCAACTGCCATCTTGTATCTGTCTCAGACTTCATGATGAAGGCTCGTTCATTATGGTGAACGATATATAAAGGCAACATTTTCTGGTTATTTATAGACAAAGTAGGGAAAGACCTATCCAGCAGGTCTTTAGCATTTAGGTTGGTGGCCTACCTTTTCTCAATTACAGTAAAGTAATACAGCTTGGTCACCAACCCACCAGCCTGATGAGTGGACAGGGAAAAGAAAATCTCTACACTGATGAGATCTTTTATCTACAGCAAGGTCACTGACCCAACTACCAGTCTGAAGAGAAGCCCGTAGCAAATAAGTAGCATTAAGCGCAGGGCTGGCATGACTAGGTAGCAGGGAAACAGCACTGATAAGGGTGAAATTAAGGGAAGTGTAGTTGGCAGGTCAGGGGGGGTGGGCCGGAGTTAGTTTTTCCCAGGGTAGGAGGGGCCTGGGGGTCCGGAGGTCAGCAATAGAAGAAGGAGCTACCACCCTCCCGCCCTAATATGTTGTTATTGTGTTATGTGTATTGTGTGTTTGGGTTAAGGGTTAGCGGTTGGGGATCTTTGGAGGCAGTAGAAATTTAGACCAATATGGCATAAGTGGGGAACCATCAGGGTTTGGGATCCTCGGTTGATGCCAGTTAACCGTGGTTTGACTGGCATCGGGAGATGGGTATCAGCATGGGGAAGGTGCAGAGTGGTATGGCCCTTGAGTCGGTGCACTGCGACTGGGACCTTGGGTGGCCACACTGATACGAAGGAAATTTGGTCAATGCCTTCAATGATCCTCAACAGGGTGACAATGTATCTGTGAAGGATTGTTTTTTTGTAAATAAAATGTTAGGGTTAATATGTTAATAAAATGGCCGATGCAGCCGATTTTACTCCAAAATGAGTGTCACCTGGTTATTCGTAGGTTAAGTGGGGGGGTTTTGGTAATATGGCAATAGACAGTTGCAGTTGTTTTACCATAATCATGAGTGTGCAGTGGACGAGAATCTCCTCTCTGATGGGGTCACTACTCTACAGCTTGGTCACCGACCCATCCACCAGTCTGATAAGTGCGTAGAGGACAAGAATCTCAACTCTGAGGGGATCATTACTCTACAGCTTGGTCACCGACCTATCCACCAGTCTGATGGATGAGTGTGCAGTGGACGTGAATCTCGAAATCTGGGGGGATCATTACTCTACAGCTTGGTCACCGACCTATCCACCAGTCTGCTGGATTGTTGCAGTGGACGTGAATCTCGAAATCTGGGGGGATCATTACTCTACAGCTTGGTCAACGACCCATCCACCAGTCTGATGAGTGCGTAGAGGACAAGAATCTCAACTCTGAGGAAATCCTTACTCTACAGCTTGGTCACCGACCCATCCACCAGTCTGATGAGTGCGTAGAGGACAAGAATCTCAACTCTGAGGAAATCCTTACTCTACAGCTTGGTCACCGACCCATCCACCAGTCTGATGAGTGCGTAGAGGACAAGAATCTCAACTCTGAGGAAATCCTTACTCTACAGCTTGGTCACCGACCTATCCACCAGTCTGATGGATGAGTGTGCAGTGGACGTGAATCTCGAAATCTGGGGGGATCATTACTCTACAGCTTGGTCACCGACCCTCCCACCAGTCTGATGACTGGACTTTTATAGAGCTCTGCTTTAGACCGGAGCTCTCATAGGAGCTAAATATTTTTTCCTGATTGGACGGGGTCTACTTAGCTGTGTCATGACAGAGACAGGCAGGAAACTATCATTTTCACTTGAAGGTCAGCAACAGCAACCTCCATATGATTTTGGAGTCCGCTTTGTCCCCTCCCCCTACCTATTATAATGGTAATTACACCGTTCCACTTTTAAATGGGGATCTCTCTCCATTATCATTTATAAGGTCATTTTCTATAACTCTCCCAAGTTGTCCTTTTACAGTATTATTTTTTTTTTTTTTATAAAACATTTTTTTACACAGGCCCTGAAAATGCCAGCATGTTTCACGTAGGCCTCCCATTCTCATCTGGACTGTGATATAGAAGTTTGCTATTCTGGTTTTTATCCAGTCCTAATAACTACTGAAGGTGTAACTTTGAGCCTCATAAGCAAAACTACCTGAAACTTTTACTGGGGCAGATTCATGTAGCTTTTACGGCGGCATATCTCCAGATACGCCGCCGTAATTTGAAATCTGCGCCGGCGTATGGTTACGCCGATTCTCAAAGGCAGATACGCTAAAAAAAATAGGCTTCCTCCGCCGACGTAACTTGAATGCGGCGGCGTATAATTGTGTGCAATATTACGTTGGCCGCTAGGGGCGCTTTCCTTGTTTTCGGCATAGAATATGCAAATTAACTAGTTACGTGCGCCCGGCGGTAGTATTTTACGTCGTTTGCGTAAGGCTTTTTCTGCGTAAGGTTGCTCCTGCTATTAGGAGGCGCAGCCAATGTTAAGTATGGAAGTCGTTCCCGCTTCGAAATTTGAATTTTTTATGTCGTTTGCGTAAGTCGTTCGCAAATAGGGCTGGACGTAATTTACGTTCACGTCGAAACCAATACGTTGTTGCGCCGTACTTGGGAGCAATGCACACTGGCATATGTACACGGACGGCGCATGCGCCGTTCGTAAAACACGTCAATCACGTCAGGTCATCACACATTAGCATAAAACACGCCCCCCCTTCCACATTTGAATTACGCCGCCGCAACATACGGAGCAAGTGCTTTGTGAATACTGCACTTGCTCCTGTAAGTTACGGCGGCGTAGCGTAAATACGATACGCTGCGCCGCCGTAAGAATAAGCGCAGGTACATGAATCTACCCCACTGTCTGTACTGCCCAGAGTAGCCAGGCTGCTTGTTCCTTTCAATAATCAATTGATTATCCCAACGTATTAATAAGCTTGTAGGCAAGTGCAGTCTACTTTCTCCACTGCAGGTGGATGTTTACATCCCTTGCGACAGCAATAAAAGTGATGTGATAAAAAAAAAAATTTGGGGAAAAAACACAATTTAATATTATAAAAAGAAATAAAAGAAATAATAAAAAAAAAATGTAAAAACGCCCCGTCCACGCGAGCCCACGCAACAAAGAAAACGCAAACGGAAGTCGCGCCCGCATATGTAAACGATGTTCAAATCACACACGTGAGGTATCGCCGCGATCGTCGGAGTGAGAGCAATAATTCTAGCACTAGACCTCCTCTGTAACTCTAACCTGGTAACCGTAAAAAAAAAAGTTTAAAGCGCCACCTATGGAGATTTTTAGGTTCCCGTAGTTTGTCGCCATTCCACAAGCGCGTGCAATTATAAAGCGTGACATGTTTGGTATCTATTTACTCGGCGTAACATCATCTTTCACATTATACTAAAAAATTGGGCTAACTTTACTTTCCCAAAAAGTTGCCTTTAAAACACCGCTGTACAAATACCGTGTGACATAAAATATTGCAACCATCGCCATTTTATTCTCTAGATTCTCTGCTAAAATATATATATATATATATATAGGCCCAGATTCACAAAGCACTTACACCGACGTATAACAAGTGACGCCGACGTAAGTGCAAATGTGCGCCATCGTATCTGTGCGCAAGACCCACAAACAGATATGCGCCTAAAACCAGGCTACACCGCACCGACGTATCTTGCTTACGCCGGCATAGGGTGGGCGCACATTTAGGCTGGGAGCATGGTGCCGCTCCCATTGATTAGCCATTCAAACACGCAAATGAGGGAAATACGGCTATTGACGAACCTGCGTGCGCCCGACGCAGACTACGCGAGGTGCGCGTAAGTTGTACGTCCGGTGTAAAGTTATGCCCCATAAAGGAGGTGCAACCCAGCAGCAGACATGCACAGGTCTGCACCAGGGAACATAAGCCGGCGTATTTTACGTTGGACGTGTGTCTGGCTCGGCGTATGTTACGTTCACGCCATACACAGTATTCCGGCGTAGTTCAGGCAGTTGTTCCGACGTGGTTGTGCGCAGGCGCAGGGGGATGCGTCCACGCCACGGCGCATGCGCAGTTCATGATACGTATTTGTCTGGCGCTCGGCCCATCATTTGCATGGGGTCACGCCTCATTTGCATGGGTCACGCCCGCTTCCACCTGCGCCGGCCTGCGCCTTTAAAACCCACGCCACGCTGGCGCAGCGTTGGGAGCACTGGCTTGCTGAATTCCATGCTTGCCTCTCTGCTGCGTTGGCGTAGCGTACGGGGGTTACTCTACGGCGGGGTAATGTGCGCCGTGCTCTCTGTGAATCTGGGCCAATGTTTGGGGTTCTAAATACAGATTTTAACTTGTAAACACCAATAGGTAGATTCAGGTAGAAAGGAATAAAGTTACGGCGGCGTAGCTTAGCGTGTTTAGGCTACGCCGCCGTAAGTTAGCTAGGCAAGTACATGATTCACAATGTACTTGCCTGCCAATATACAGCGGCGTAGCCTAAAGCGGGCGGGCGTAAGGGCGCCGAATTCAAATGTGTGGAAGGGGGCGTGTTTAATGATAATAAGGCTTGCCCTTACGTTTTTGACGTTTTTCTGTTACTGCGCATGCGCCGGGCGCCTACAATTCCCAGTGTGCATTGCGGCTAAGTACGCCGCATGGGCCTATTGATTTCGACGTGGACGTAAACGACGTAAATCGCTATTCGCGGACGACTTACGCAAACGACGTAAAAATGTCGAATCTCGCGGTGGGAACGGCGGCCATACTTTAACATTGCTATTCCACCTTATTAGGTGGAATAACTTTAGGCCTGATAATGCCTTACGGAAACGGCGTAAATCTACTGCGGCGGCCGGGCGTAAGTTCGTGAATCGGCGTATCAACTCATTTACATATTCTACGCCGACCGCAATGGAAGCGCCACCTAGCGGCCATCCAAAATATTGCAATCTAAGATAGGACAGCGCAAGCCGTCGTATCTTAGATATGTTTAAGCGTATCTCTGTTTGAGAATACGCTTAAACATAAGTCGGTGTAGATTCTGAGTTAGGTCGGCTTATCTACTGATAAGCCGACCTAACTCTTTGTGAATCTACCTACAAATGTCAGAAATCGGCTTAGTCATGAAAGGGTTAAATAAATGCATAACAAGGTCAAAGTATTCTTTTTATAGTTGGCTAGAGTTCCGCCTTAACTGGGAACATCCAGGGTAGCGGCACGCATTAAGCGAACTATATCACTAAAATATTATGCCGTATAAAAACGCCATCGCTTGTTACCCCTGTCACCGGGCACCTAAATCACATCCCTGAGATTTTATAGGACCCGTCATCCCGGCGTTTCAACCAGCGGATATTTGGCGCGCACTCAAACGCGTTAATTTACGGCCTCTATTAAAAATAACAGAATTCGCAACTAATTATGCATGTAGAACCCGGAATGATAAGTAAGGGGGGGGGGGGGATGGGGAATACATTCTTGAAGAAAATAAAATTGTAGATTTGGACAGTTTATTTTTTGACAATTAACTTAGACTGATTAAACATTAGTCTGCGGTGACAGCGATGGCGGGGCGGTGAGCGATTTCCACGGCCGCCAGGAAGAAACAAATCTATGATTAATGTAATTAAAATGGAAACAATGGCGAGGAGACGGTGGGAATTATTTTGGGCCGTGTTCACCTTTTACGGCTGACTTGTTTTAGGAGGACGAAGCTTCAAAATCTGACATCTTTTTCCTCCAAAATCCTGTCAAAAATTCAGGAGATTTTGGGCAAATTTCTTAATTTTGTCCAAAAATAATTTGGATTCGATAAAAGCTGAACACCAGGCAAACAGATCATGGGTAATAGACGCCACACACCAAGCTGCTCCTAGTGTTTGAAAAGTATAGAAAAGCCTCAGCCCCAGCTCCTCCCGTTAAGCCACTCCCAATGTGTTTCGTCCCACCCCTGGGGCTTAGTTATAGAGACCTCTATAACTTAAACCCTGAGCAGGGTGAAACACATCGGCAGGGTGCCTTTATGGCTGACTCGTTTTAACACGGCTCCGAACACATTGGGGTAGATTCAGAGAGAATTTACGCCGGCGTATCTATAGATACGCCGCGTAAATTCAAATCTGCGCCGGCGTATCTTCTTTCTGAATTCAGAAAGCTAGATACGCCGACATTAGCCTAAGATACGACTGGCATAAGTCTCTTACGCCGTCGTATCTTAGGGTGCATTCTCACGCTGGCCGCTAGGTGGCGCTCCCGTCGTTTTCGGCGTAGATTATGCAAATTACCTAGTTACGCCGATTCACAAGCGTACGTGCGCCCGGCGGTAGTTTTTTTTACGTCGTTTGCGTAAGTCGTTTTCGGTGTAACGTTGCTCCTGCTATCAGGTGGCGCAGCCAATGTTAAGTATGGACGTCGTTCCCGCTTCGAAATTTTAATTGTTTGCGTCGTTTACATAAGTCGTTCGCGAACAGGGCTGGACGTAATTTACGTCCACGTCGAAACCAATGACGTCCTTGCGACGTCATTTGAAGCAACGCACACTGGGATATGTACACGGACGGCGCATGCGCCGTTCGTAAATCACGTCAGGTCATCGCGTATTAGCATAAAACGCGCCCCACCCTTCCACATTTGAATTACGCGGGCTTACGCCGGGCCCCATTTACGCTACGCCGCCGCAACTTACGGAGCAAGTGCTTTGTGAATACTGCACTTGCTCCTGTAAGTTGCGTCGGCGTAGCGTAAATACAATACGCTGCCCCGCCGTAACTAGGCGCGCAGGTACCTGAATCTGCCTCATTATTCGTTTATAATGTTCTGAAGCTTTTCATATTTTACCTATTGAACCCTTTCAATGTATCTTAATATTTAACGCGGCAATGAGTTGCCTGACACAAATTTAGTGCAGGTAACTGGCACTCCATTACTCTACAGTTGACTGTTTTAAGGCCAAGGAATTTTTCCTGTGCCAAGTGCCGTTAGGCATCGGAACATTTCGTTCTCAGGAATGATATTGCAGTGATCATCATAAAAGCTTTGGAAGGCTCAAAGTCAATTAGGTTACCTGGTTCCCCCTCGCCCATTCCCGGGGGGCAGGGCTTTATTTTTGGCAGAAAACCGGCACCCAATGAAATGACATCACTTTTGTAATTAGATATAGTAAGTGCAACATGGATGAGGGATGTGAGATTCACACAGGAACATCAAAGATATCTGAGAGAGGAAATGGAATCAGAATGATATAGGACCTGGGGTCAGTCCAGCCAATAGGAAACACCTGGATTGGCAGCCATTTGGCTTTCTTTTTCTCAGAGGATAAGGGCAGGAACTCAACCACCTGCCCGCCGAACTGCAATGAGCGGTTGGGTTTGGCCAAATTGCAAGAAAAATGGGAGTATCCTAAAGGGGCAATAAATAAAAGGCGTGCGTTTTGTGCAGAGTTCAGGGGTGCGCTGCGTACAGAGTGCAGGGTTGAGGAGTGTGCTACATACAGAGTGCAGGGCTTAGGGGTGCGCTGTGTGCGGAGTGCAGAGTTCAGGGGTATGTTACATACAGTGTGTAGGGTTTAGGGGTGCCCTATGCACAGAGTGCAGAGTTCAGGGGTGCGCTGTGTACAGAGTTCAGGAGTAAGCTGTGTGCAGAGTGCAGTGTCGAGGAGTGCGCTACATACAGAGTGCAGGGTTTTGGGGTGCGCTGTGTACGGAGTTCAGAGTTCAGGGGTGCCCTATGAACAGAGTGCAAAGTTCAGTGGTGCGCTACCTACAGAGTGCAGAGTTTAGGTGTGCCCTATGCACAGAGTGCAGAGTTCAGGAGTGCGCTGTGTACAGAATGCAAGGTCGAGGAGTGCACTACATAAAGAGTGCAGGGTTTAGGGGTGTGTTGTGTGGTAAGTGCAGAGTTCAGGGGTGCACTGTGTATGGAATGCAGACTTCAGGGGTGTCCTATGCACAGAACGCAAAGTTCAGGGGTACACTATGTACAGAGTGCTGAATTGAGAAGTGCTCTACATATAGAGTGCAGGGTTTGGGGGTGCACTATGCACAGAGTGCAGAGTTCAGGGTGTGCTGTGTACAGAGTGCTGAACTGAAAAGTGCTCTACATACAGAGTGCATGGTTTGGGGGTGCCCTATGCACAGAGTGCAGGGTTCAGGGTGTGCTGTGTACAGAGTGCTGAACTGAAAAGTGCTCTACATACAAAGTGCAGGGTTTGGGGGTGCACTATGCACAGAGTTCAGGGTGTGCTGTGTACAGAGTGCAGGGTTTAGGGGTGCAGGGTTGAGGCTTGCACTACATACAGAGTGCAGGGTTTAGGGGTGTGCTGTGTACCGAGTGCAGAGTTCAAGGGTGCCCTATGCCCAGAGTGCAGAGTTCAGGAATGCGCTGTATGCAGAATGCAGAATACAGGGGTGCGCTGTGCTATCTGCCTAAAATACTAGCTGCAAGCTGCTATATTGACCCTCTGGCTTCAGTACTATCCGAGTCACCGGCACAGAGTAGAGGCGGGAATTATTACCTGCAATACAATGTGGGGCAGATTCACGTACAGCCGCGCAAATTTGTGCGGGCGTAATGTATCTCATTTACGTTACGCCTCCGCAACTTACACGGGTAAGTGCTGTATTCTCAAAGCACTTGCTCCGTAAGTTGCGGCGGCATAGCGTAAATCACCCGGCGAAATTCTAATTCGGCGGGTAGGGGGCGTATATCATTTAAACGAAGCGCGTCCCCGCGCCGAACGAACTGCGCATGCGCCGTCCATAAAATATCCCAGTGTGCATTACTCCAAATGACGTCGCAAGGGCGTCATTGGTTTTCGACGTGAACGTAAATGACGTCCAGCCCCATTCACGGACGACTTACGCAAACGACGTAACTTTTTAAATTTTCGACGCGGGAACGACTGCGTCGGCCGCGCGTACGTTCGGGAATTCGCGTATCTAGCTAATTTGCATACTCGACGCGGATTTCGACGGAAGCGCCACCTAGCGGTCCAAAAAAAAAATGCACTTAAGATCCGACGGCGTAAGAGACTTACGCCTGTCGGATCTAATGGACATCTATACGTAACTGATTCAAAGAATCAGTCGCACAGATACGACGGCTCAACGCAGAGATACGACGGCGTATCTGGAGATACGCCGTTGTATCTCGGTTGAGAATCTGGCCCTGTATGTCTAATGACAGGTTCTCTTTAATCAATATAGAAGGTGGGAATTTAGGCGACACTTAAATAAAATGACATAAACACAATACACAACAACGCACACTTCTCCTCCGCAAGGGCAGGTGATAATAAAACGAAATACACAGAAAAAGACGATATTTTTTTTTAACACTTTTCCTCCCTTTTATTTCTTCATTTGCATTCTTCACGCCTCGTCATTTTCTCCTCGGGGAGGTCTAAATGAGGCAGAAAACCGTCCCGGAGTTTTGGTGAAATATGTGGCGGTGGTTCGGTTTTTTCCAGGATATAAAAAATACTAATGAACGTGACACTTTTATTGGCGAGGAAATGCTTGTTTTTCCCCTTAAAATATGTCGGGAGTAGGGGGGGGAGGGTGGAACGCGCTGCAAACTTCGGGCGTTTTGGCGAAAGACAAAGCAAGGTTGCTGGAAAAATTCCAGGCTGCGTAAAGTTTAAAGAAATCTTCGTATATTTTATCTCGATCTCTCCGTCCCTGAGCCCAATCATCAATCTGTCTGTCTGTCTGCCCAGGTATCTGTATCCCATGTCGTCTATCTATAATAGGCGGGCACACAGGGTGTGCCAGGTGAGCCCGGGCACCCCCTGATTCGGGGCTCCACAACCTGTTGATCAAGATCTTCCTTTAATCACAGGCATGTGGCATGTAGACTGTGAATCTTCCTTGCCTAGAGGACAATGTGAGACATTTAGTCTAAACCAGTGGTCTCCAAACTGCGGCCCTTTACTTGATTTTATTCGGGCCTTGGGGTGCTTTTTTATTCATTGGCACCAATGATGGGGCAAATTCCTCCCAATTACCCCAATGATGGGGCAGAATTCTTCCCAATGACACCAATTATGGGGCAGAATTCCTCTCAATGACACCAATGATGGGGCAGAATTCCTCCCAATGATGGGGCAGAATTCCCCCCAATGACACCAATGATGGGGCAGTATTCCTCCCAATGATAGGGCAGAATTCCTTTCAATGATAGGGCAGAATTCCTCCTAATGACACCAATTATGGGGCAGAATTCCTCTCAATGACACCAATGATGGGGCAGAATTCCTCCCAATGATGGGGCAGAATTCCTCCCAATGACAACATTTATGGGGCAGAATTCCTCCCAATGACACCAATGCTGGGGCAGTATTCCTCCCAATGATAGGGCAGAATTCCTTTCAATGATAGGGCAGAATTCCTCCTAATGACACCAATTATGGGGCAGAATTCCTCTCAATGACACCAATGATGGGGCAGAATTCCTCCCAATGATGGGGCAGAATTCCCCCCAATGACACCAATTATGGGGCAGTATTCCTCCCAATGATAGGGCAGAATTCCTTTCAATGATAGGGCAGAATTCCTCCTAATGACACCAATGATGGAGGATTTTGTACTCCTGATGGCCACAGTCCGGCCCCCTTAAAGTCTGAAGGACAGTAAACTGGCCCTTTGTTTAGAAAGTTTGGACACCCCTGGTCTTTTTTTTTTTTTTTCACCTCAGAGAACTCTGTCAGGAGACTTATTCAGTTTTGCGTTCATTCGCTGTCTCTATCATAGTTCACATCATTGTGGTATAGATTTTATTTTTTTTTTTTTTATATCTTTATTCTTTTTTCCACTTCACATCTTTTGGATACCTAATGCCCAGCTTATCGAAGAGAGATTACTAATACAACTGTGTCTCAATAAAAAGTATCCCACGATTCCGTTCCCCCCCCGTTCAGGGGACTGTCCCCTGAAACTGGGGATGTCTGGTCACCCTACTATTATATACTTTTTTTTATTTTTATTTTTTTTTATTATTTGCTGTATTCGGTCACATATCAGTGAGCAATCACAAAATCACGTAACAAGCCTTTGGACGTTTATTTTGATGTAGAGAACTTGTCTGCTGTATCACACAACGATCTGCTGCCACCTCCGATATCACAGCTTAGCTGTAGCTGTGCTTGTATGGGATTTGCCTGCGTTTTTTTTATTTATTTTTTTATTTGCTGTTTTGAGGATGCAAAAAAACAGCAGAAGTTCTGGTAATGCGCCCCCCCCCACCAGTGCAGATCCCTCACCCTTGCCGCCCTATAAATACGCCATTTGCCGTCCGCTCTTTTGCAGGAAACATTTCAGCAAAGTCACCACAAATCTAAAGGAAGACAAGTTGGCGGATATTTTTAGCGCAGTCATAAATAAAATAAAGGTCTCATTGCAGAAGTTTACATTGTACACAAAAAAAAAAAAAAAAAACTGCCAAGGCCGATCAAGACTTTTTTTTTTTTTTTTCCTGGCACCGACAAACGTTTTATAATGAGTTTTGTTTATTTCTCAAGGTCAGGGCAGGCTGGCAGCTTTTTGACTCGGGGGCAAGTGAATATTTACTGGACTAGAGTTCAAAAACAGAGCAGCTTTCATATCTCCGCCATACATAAGGGAGACGGAGGAACGCAGAAGCACCTGTACGGGAACAAAATACGTTTTAGAATTTTCCACAAACAGTTTAGCTGGAAGATGTATTACGCCATTCCCGGCTTTCCGCTGAAGCTCTGTTCGAAAATGAGTCTAGGCAATAGGTCAACTTTGAAGCACACCTGCAACAATTAGAGGAAAAAATAGAAAATAAGCCCGAAAAATTCCAAGTAAACAAGCTTGCATTATGCCGGCTGTGTTTCAGCGACGGTACGGAGCGCTCTGTGCGGCACGGAATGGGAGCCGAGCGCTTGACAAGGTCCCACCCAGCCGATCAGACTTGTAGCTTATGTTCGGTGTATTTGCTAATGGGGTGCAGATAACTTTTGAACAACCGCTGGAGAGGATAGGTATGGATCATAAAAAGTCGTAGAAATGTTTATGAAAAAATAACTTCCCTTGCTCAGATTGCTCATGGTTTAGAACCCTGGCGACCAACCTGCGGCTTGAAGGCCACGTTGCACAGTGGTATCCGTCACCAGTAAGGAAAGAGCTTGGGCTCCTCAGTCTAGACCCAGGAACATAGGTGTGCACAGCCTGTTGCATTAGGGTGTGCACCTGAAAGTTCAAAAACACGGTACCGATCTCTTCATGTGTTCGTTCAGAAAGGGGAGGGGCCGGTAAATTACATTACCCCTTCCCCCACTCATCTTGAAATATCATCTATGTGTGCTCACTGCAGTAGCCAATGGGAGAGGAGGGAAGCCAGCAATGCTGTGGGAGGGGGACACTGGGCAGCAGGGGGAATCTGAACTGCAGGGAGTGATTAGGGTGTGGGCACACCTGGCACACCCTGTGAGCACGCCTATGCCCAGGAAGAAGCTGCAGGTGACATCCCAATCATCCGACATGGGAAATAAAGAGAAGGAAATAAGAGAGGGAAGGAGAGAGAAAGACTTGAATTACATGGACAGAGAATAAGAGAGAGAAAGAGATACAGAGAGAGAGATAGAAGAGAGAGAAGAAAGAGACAGAGAGGAGGAAGGAAGGAAGAACGAATAGAAAAGGAAGGAAGAGATACAATGAAGGAGGAGAGAAGGAAGGAAGAGAGAGAGAATGAAGTAAGAGAGAGAGAATGAATGAAGGAAGAGAGAGAGAATGAATGAAGGAAGAGAGAGAGGATGAAGAAAGAGAGAGAGAATGAAAGAAGAGAGAGAGGATGAAGAAAGAGAGAGAGAATGAAAGAAGAGAGAGAGGATGAAGAAAGAGAGAGAGAGAGAGAGAGAGAGAGAGAGAGAGAGAGAGAGAATGAAGGAAGATAGAAGAGGGAAAGGGAGAGAGAGAGAGAACAAGAGAGATAAAAGAAGAAAGAAAAAGAGAGAGAATGAAGAAAGAGAGCAAAAAAAGGAGAGAAGGGAGAAAGAGATGAGAGAGAAGATAAAGTGGAGAGGAAGGAAGAAAGAATAGGAAAGAAAGGAAGAGCGAATCATGAAAGAGAGAGAGAGAGAGTGAAGGAAAAGAGCAAAACAAAAATAAATATACAGTGGGGAGGAAGGAATGGAGAAACAATAGAAAAGGAAGGAATAGAGAATCATGAAAGAGTGAGAGAGAAGGAAGGAAAATAGAGAGAGAGAAGGAAGGGAGAGAGAAGGAAAAGGAAGGTCGAGAGACGGAGAAGGAAGGAAGACAGATAGAAGGAGGGAAGCGAGGGACAGAGAATGTAGGAAGCGAGAGAGAGAAGAGAGAAAGGAAAAGAAAGAGAGAGCAAAGGAAGGAAGAGAGAGAGAGAAAGAATGAAGGAAGATAGAGAGAAAGAATGAAGGAAGAGAGAAGAGAAGATAGAAAGAAGGAAGGAAGAGAGAGAAAAGGAAGAAAGAAGGAAGGGAGAGAATAAAAGAAGAGATAGAGAGAGGAGCGAAAGAAGGAAGGCAGAGAGTGAGAATGAAGGAAGCGAAAGAGAATGAAAAGAGGGAGAGAAGTAAGGAAGATTGAGAGAGAAAGAAAGAGGAAAAAAGACAGATGGAAGGAAGAGAGGGACAGAGAATAAAGGAAGAGAGGGAAAGAGAATGAAGGGAGAGGGGGGACAGAAAGGAGGAAGAGAGAGAGAGAGAAGAGATAAAGAATGAAGGAAGGGAGAGAATAAAATAAAAAAAGACAGAGAGAGAAAAAGAGAGAGGAGCAAAATAAGGAAGGCAGAGAGAGAGAGAGAGAGAGAGAGAGAGAGATTAAAGAGAGGGAGAGAAGGAAGAATGAGAGAGAAAGAAAAAAAGAAGGCGAGAGAGAATGATAAAGAAAGAGAGAGAATGGGAGGAGAGAGAAAGCAAGAGAGAATGAAAAGATGTAAATGAGAGCGAGAGAGAGAGAGAGAGAGAGAGAGAGAGAGAGAGAGAGGGAGAGAGAGAGAAAATAAAGGAAGATAGAGGGAAGGAACAGAGTGAGAGAAAGATGGAAGAGAGAGAGAGGGAAGGAAAAATAAAGAGATACAAAAGGAAGAAAGAGAGAGAATGAAAAAAAAGAGAGAAAATGAATGAAGGAAGAGAGAGAGAGAAAGAGAAACAAGCAAGCCGAGAAAGAAAGGAAAAGGGAGGGATGAAAGTGTGAGAAGTAATAAAGAGTGAGAGAGAAAGAAGAGAAGAGAAAGAAGGACAGGAAAAGGAAGCAAGGGATGGAGTTGGAGGAGAAGAGAGAAAGAAGAGAGAGGGAAAAAGGGGTGAGAAAGAATTAGGGGAGAGAGAGAATTAGGGGAGAGAGAGAGAAATAGACAAATAAAGGGAGAAGGAGAAAAAAGTAAGAACGAGAAAATGAATTGAATAGAGAGGGGGGAGAGACAAACAAGACACACACGCAGTGTCTGGATAAATGGTTACTTATGCTCCTCATCTTGCCTTGGGTTCTACTTGTAAAGTGTTGCCATCTCAAAGGCCGTCAGCCCATACACAATCTGTCTGGTGTTTCGTGTCAATCATTCCATCCTTTACCAAAGAGATGACTGACAGCTCTGACTATCTTTCCCACCTACAGAAAAATATACTGAATTAAGTGACACCTCGGGGGCAGCTCCCCCCCCCTGGACCATCGAGCTGTGGGTGAGACCTCCAATCCCCCCGGTACCGTCGGGTTAAGCATGTTCAATTTGCACTTAACGCACCTCCCGGGTTGCTAAGCACGCTTTTAATTTTCATAGCGATAGAAAAGAACAAAATCACACATGCGTCAGTCTTAGAGCCGTCATCTCTTGTTACATTACAATCAATATTCTTTAAATATTTATACCTTTATGCCTCCATCACCGCTTCAGCCAAGGCAGCTCTTAATAGCAGGCTGCTGGTTTCGGGAAAAAAAAAATTATTGTAAAAACGCAGAGTTAACTTTATCATTCTTTATAACGTCTGACAGTTTCAGCAATAATATGTATAGCGGTGTTTGGCTGGGCCGTGTACAGGTGGAACTGTTTTTAGTGTATATATAGATGTCAACCTTCATAGATGGGAATCAGGGACACTTTTATTCTAAGAGCTCATTTATACCATGGCCGCTGGTGTGCGCTGTGAGCGCGGCGGTGCCGATATGTCCTTAGTGACACATCGAACTCTACTTTATTTTTTCAACTTTATTGAAATTTCATAAAGTGGAATTCCATTCATCTTTATTCACCGCAGCGGGATGTCATGCGGCGTACTGCTTCACAAAACTGAACAAAGTACAGCAAGTTCTAATTTTTTTCAATGAACGTCATTATTAAAGGGCATTAAAGTCATTTTTTAGGTGCCTTTCACATTTTCAGAAGCTTGCATTTCCATATTTGTGTGACTGTATTAAATATAGAGATTTGGGAAATAACCACTAGAAGGAGCTCTGACTTAGCCTCACTTAACCCCAATGCTTAAAGTGTAAGTAAA
This sequence comes from Rana temporaria, assembly GCF_905171775.1. Classification (NCBI taxonomy): domain Eukaryota; kingdom Metazoa; phylum Chordata; class Amphibia; order Anura; family Ranidae; genus Rana; species Rana temporaria. The sequence continues at coordinate 146,309,969 of NC_053498.1, forward strand.
CCCCCCTATGGTTTTCAGCCAAGGAAGCGGCCATCTTTGCTCCTGTTTAATCTACAGCTGCCATGAGGCTACACATGTGATCAGTTTAGACACCAGCCATTGGATGGTTTGACAGTTTGGTTGAGAGTGCAACTAATGGGAGTGTTACATATCTGGCACGTGCCGGAAATGAAATGGTTTTATGGATGGGTTTACTTCCGCTTTAACTGTTGGGACAGGATTTCAATGAGGCAGCTTGCATTGTAAGAGGAAGCAGTAAAGAGCAACCATGGCGTTCTGCTTTAACACAGGCAGCAGAGTCTATATACTGAATGTATTGAGCAAATATGGCTGACTGCTGTGTATTTACAGGGGAAAAAAATGATGAAAGGAGAGAGAAAAGAAGGGAAGTGGGGAAAGGAAGGAAGGAAGGAAGAAATAAAAACGAGAGAGGGAGGAAGCAAGAAAGAATAGATGGAAAGGAAGGAAGGAAAGGATAGACAGAAAAATAAAGAGGAGGAGGGGGGGGGGGACGAGAAAGAAGGAAAGGAAGCAAGGAAGGTAGGAAGGTAAGAAGGACGGAAAGAAAGGCAAGTGAGAGAGAGAAGAGGAGGAAAGAAAGAGGAAGAAGGGAAGGAAGGAAGAAGATGAAGGTAAGAAGGAAGAAAAGAAAGTAAAGTGAGAGAGAGAAAAGGAGTGAAGGAAGAAATGAAAGGAAAAGAAAAGAAAGGAAAAACATGGGGAGGGAGGAAGGAAAGAAGGAAGGATGAAAAAAAGATTGGAAGGAAGGAAAGAAGTAAAGATGGAAAAAGAGGGCACAAAGGGAAGAAAAGAAATAATGAAGAATGGTAAAAGAGGGGTAGGAAAGAAGGAAAGAAGTAAGGATAGAATAAGAAGGGGGGAGAAGGAAGGATGGAAAAGAGGGAGAGGACAGAAGGAAAGAAGGCAGGATGAAAAAAGAGCCTGAGGAACGAAGGAAAGAAGTAAGGATGGAAAAAGAGGGGAAGGAGGGAAGGAAAGAAAGAAGTAAAGATGGAAAACAGGGGGAGAAAGGAAGGCTAGAAAAGAGAGCGAGGGTGGACGGAAAGAAGGAAGGATGAAAATAGATCGGGGAGAAGCAAGGAAAGTTATCAGGAAGGATGGAAAAAGAGGGGGAGAAAGGAAGGAAGGAAGGAAGGAAACAAAAAGAGGGAGAGGACGAAAGGAAAGAAGGAAGAATATAAAAAGAGGCTGAGGAAGGAGGGAAAGAAGTAAGGATGAAAAAAAAGGGGAAGGGAAGAAAGAAGTAAGGATGGAAAAAGAGAGGGAAAAAGGAAGGAAGGAAAAAAGGGAGGATACAAAAAAAGGGAGAGGACGAAAGGAAAGAAGGAAAGATGAAAAAAGAGGCTGAGGAAGGAGGGAAAGAAGTAAGGATGAAAAAAGAGGGGAAGGAAAGAAAGAAGAAAGGATGGAAAAAGAGAGGGAGGATGGAAGGAAAGAAGGAAGGATTAAAACAGATGGAACAAGAGGGGGAGGATGGAAGGAAAGAAGGAAGGGTTAAAACAGAGGGAGAGGAAGCAAGGAAAGAAAGAAGTAAGGATAGAAAAAGAGAGGGAGAAAGGAAGGAAGGAAAGAAAGAAGGAAGGATGAAAAAAGAGGGGGAGGAAGGAAGGAAAGAAGTAAGGATGGAAAAAGAGGGGAAGGAAGGAAGTAAGGAGAGAAGGCAGGATGGAAAAGAGGGAGAGGAAGGAAATAGAGAGAGAGAAAGAAAGAAAGAAGGTAGGATGAAAAAAGAGGTGTAGTGAGGAAGGAAGGGAAGAAGTAAGGATGGAAAGAGGGGAGGAAGGAAGGAAGAAGTAAGGATGGAAAAAGAGGGGGAGGAAAGAGGGAAAGAAGTAAGGATGGAAAAAGAGGGGGAGGAAAGAAAGAAGAAAGGATGGAAAAAGAGAGGGTGGATGGAAGGAAAGAAGGAAGGAAGGATTAAAATAGATGGGAAAAGAGGGGGAGGATGGAAGGAAAGAAGGAAGTTAGGATAGAAAAGGAGAGGGAGAAAGGAAGGAAGGATGGAAAAGAGGGAGAGGACGAAAGGAAAAAAGGAAGGATGAAAAAAGAGGGGGAGGAAGGAAGGAAAGAAGTAAGGATGGAAAAAGAGAGGAAGAAAGGAAGTAAGGAGAGAAGGCAGGATGGAAAAGAAGGAGAGGAAGGAGAGAAAGAAAGAAGGTAAGATGAAAACAGAGGGGTAGGGAGGAAGGAAGGAAAGAATTAAGGATGGAAAGAGGGGGAGGAAGGAAGGAAGGAAGAAGTTAGGATGGAAAAAGAGGGGGAGGAAAGAAGGAAATAAGTAAGGATGGAAAAAGAGGGGGAGGAAGCAAGGAAAGAAAGAAGGAAGGAAAATGAGGGGGAGGAAGGAAAGAATGAAGGAAGGAAGGAAAGAAAGAAGGAAGGAAAAGGAGGAAAGCAAGGCAGGAGGGAAGGAAGAAAGGAATGAAAATAACATTTCACTAACAGAGCACAGATGGGAGGAAATCAATGATAGGGGTTCTAACTTTTACCCACTCTATCCAAAACAAATTTAAAAAAGTTTTCAGCTTGATGTACACTTAAAAAAATAAGGCTGACCTGTTATCAGAGAGGTGAACCTAGAAAAGTGATAAATTAGAGTGTTTTATTACAATTAGGCCAACTTGCACTCATCTAGCCAATCAGAGCATTGCAATGTCCTCAGCATGCTTAGACCTCCGGCAGGGTTGGCTACAGTCATAAAGTCCAATCAGATCACTGGAAGGCTGGAGCGCTCAGAAAATGATTTAATTTTTGTTGGACTCTGTAGTAATTAGTAAACATTCAGGTGAGTGACCTAAAATGACAAGCGAACCCATCAACATCAATCTTAGTGTTAGATCTCCATGCATTCGATGTTCATCACGGCCTCTGAGAATATTAATTTCTGATTTGTTCCTGACTTTACGCATGACCGAATCAAATGTTAATTGTTGATTCGTTCCCTGGGAAAGGCATGACTCATTCGGCTTGGAGGTAAATCGGTGAATATCACAGCCGGCGGCAGGTCAGCTAAAAATTTCACCTCGTCTGGAGCTTGCGAACAGATGATGATCGGCCCGCTGAAATGTATACAGAAGCATCTATATCTATCCTTAAAGCCTCATTCCCTTTCCCTGGGATGGGAGGCCCTGCGAGTTTAATCCATTGATTGGAAATTGATTAGGCCTGCCTGTTCACCATTCCGGAGGAAGGCAAGAGAGGGGGGATCGATCGATTTGTTTCACCTCCTGCTCAGTCAGCTGTGAATTGTGAGTTTCAGCTGACTGAGCAGGAAAAAGGAAGGATTACCCCGGCAGCATGGCTCCGATGTTCTTTTGTGACGGCGCGCCGCTAAGAAAGGGTTAAATCTTATACTTGGTGTACATTCTCTCTATTCTGTTGGGAGCTGCCTTATGCCGGCTCCCTGCAGGACTGACATTGTGTAATAATCCGCTGCCACTCAGTGCCTCCTCGCTGTTCCATACAAATTTAAAACATAACTGTAGCTAAGGGGGGGGGGGGGGGGATAAGCAGTAAAGAATATAATATTATTGTATGTGCGCTGGGTAATTCATTCATGAAAGAGAAAAAGTAGGGTTTGTTTTGAGTGAGCGCATAGTCGGAGCTATAATTAAAGGGCTTAGTCATTTCTTATGCGCTGTTGACATTTTTAGAAGCTTGCGCGTCCATATTTTTGTGACCGTATTAAATATGGAGGTTTACAGAATAACCACTAGAGGGAGCTCCAATTTAGCCCCATTCAACCTCCATGAGTTAAGACAAGATTTCAATGAGTCAGCTGACTCGCAGACTTGTCTTGTCAATAGGAGTGGTAAAGCGTAACCGCTGTGCTTTAAAACAAGAAGAAGAGCCTGCGTATGTAATGAGTACGCATGGCTTATGCCCAAATACATATTTAGAAAAGAAGAGAGGAGGGAAGGCAGGAGGGATGGGAGCAAAGAAGGAAAGAGCAGAGGAGAGGAGGGACAGGAAGAGAAGAGAAGGGAAGGGACGGAAAGGGAAGGGAAGGGAAGAGAAGAGAAGAGAAGAGAAGAGAAGAGAAGAGAAGAGAAGAGAAGAGGGGAGTAGGGAAGGGGAAAAAAGAGAGGGACAAAGAAAGCAAAGGAATCATGGATGGTAGGAAAAGAAGGATGTAGGCAATAAAATTGAGAGAAAGATAAAAAAAGTGATAGAAGGAGGGAAGGAAAAAGGAAGAAAGGATGGAAGTAAAGATGAATGGGGGGTTGGGTGGATAGAAAGAGAGAGGACTAAAAGAAGGAAAGAAAGAGGGGAACAAAAATAAGTAGAGAATGAAAAGAAGGGAGGCGGAAGGAAGAAAAGAAAGAGGGGGAGTAATGAAGAAAGAAAAAAGAAAGAGGGAGGAAGGAAGCAAGGAAGTATGGAGAGAAAGGAAGGAAGGCAAAGAAGTGAAAGAAGGGAGACATGAAGAAAGAAAAGAGATAAGGGGGTAAGAAAGAAAAAGCGACACAGGAAGCAAAGGAAGTATGAATGGATGACAAGGCAGGAAGGAGGGAAGGGAAAAAAGGAGACATAAAGAAAAAAATAAAGGGAGGGAAGCAGGGAAGAAAAAAAAAGAGAGAGGGACGAAGGAAGCAAAGGAATCATATATTGTAGGAAAATAAGGAAGTAGGCAAGAAAAAGAGAGTGAAGAAAGGATGGAAGTAAAGATAGAGGGATGGGTGGATAGAAAGAGAGAGAGAAGGAAAGAGAGAAGGAAAAAAAGGAAGTAGAGAATGAAAAGAACTGAGGAGGGAGGAAGAAGGGAAGGAATGAAAGAAAGAAAGAGGGGGAGCGATGAAGAAGAAAAAAAGAGATGAGGAAGGAAGCAGGAAGAGAAAGGAAGGAAAGAAGGAAGGAAGAAAAAAATAAATAACAGGGGAAGAAAGAAAGGAAAAAGAAACACGGAGGAAGGAAGCAAAGGAATTATAAATTGAAACAAGGCAGGAAGTAGGGAAGGGAGAGAATGAGAAGAAATGAAGAAGGGAGTTAGGAAGGAGGGAAGGAAGGAATGAAAGAAAGAAAAAGAAGACAGAGGGGGGAGTAAGGAAGAAAGAAAAAGGGCAAGGGGGAGAAGGAAACAAGACATTATAGATAGAAAAAAGGAAGGAAGAAAGGAAGGAAAAAGAGGAAGGAAGAAAGCAAAGGAAGTATGGAGAGAAAAGAAGGAAGAGAAAAAAGGAAGGAATGAATAAAGGAAGGAAGAAAATAAATAAACAGGTATGAATGAAAGGAAAAAGACACAGAGCAAGGAAGCAAATGAAGTATGAATAAATGACAAGGTAGGAAGGAGGGAAGGGAAGAAAAGAGACAGAAAGAAAGAAAAAGGGAGATGGAAGCAGGGAAGAAAAAAGGAAGAAAGAGATGTAAGGATGGGATAAAGAAAAGAGTGAATGGAAAGAAAGAGGGAGAAAGGAAGGACAGAAGGAGGGAAAGAAATAAAGAGAAAAGAAAAGAAAGAAAGTAAGAAAGTAAGAAAGAAAGAAAGAAATGAAAAGGGAGAGGGAAGCAGGGAAGAAAAAAAGAAAGAAAGAGATGGAAGGATGGGATAAAGAAAAGAGTGAATGGAAAGAAAGAGGGAGAAAGGAAGGAAGGAAGGAAGGAAGGAAGGAAGGAAGGAAGGAAGGAAGGAAGGAGGCAAAGAAATAAAGAGAAAAGAAAGAAAGAAAAGAAAGAAAGAAAGAAAGAAAGAAAGAAAGAAAGAAAGAAAGAAAGAAAAAAAGACAAAGGGGGGAAGGAAGCAAGAAAGTAGGGAGAGAAAGGAGGGAAGGAAGGGATCAAGAAAGTATAGAGAGAAAGGAAGAAAGAAAAACGAGGGAGGAAGGAAACAAAGGAAGTGTGGAGAGAAGGTGGAAGAAGAGAAGAAAGAAAGAAAAAAAGACAAAGGGGGGAAGGAAGCAAGAAAGTATAGCGAGAAAGGAAGAACGAAAAAAGAGGGAGGGAGGAAGGAAACAAAGGAAGTGTGGAGAGAAGGTGGAAGAAGAGAAGAAAGAAAGAAAGTAAACTTCAAGTAACAGGTTGGGTATTTCTCTATGTATTATTCAGGGAAGGTGAGAAGTTTAGCGCGGTGCTCCTCACACATAATTCTATTTGTTTGGTAAGCAGTACAGTAAGTTTTAGAGCCTCCAATAATTCCTTTACACTTCTGCTGACAGTGTATCTTTTAAAGACAACAGGCCAGTAAAACAGAACGGAATAAAAAGTTTCTCCCTTCTACCTCCTTCTTGTCACAATCACACCAAACTCTGTAAACTTCAGCGTAATATAAGCAGCGCCGAGGGCCATGTGAACATATTTATTGGGTGGAAAAAAAAAGGTGTGTCTAATTGAATTTATGTTGTGATTGAAAAGGCAGTGCAATGGAGCATAATACTCATTTATCTGGCTGAAAACACACTGTTTAGCAGCTGGGTCCTGCCACCAGCTAGTGATGCTAATACAGCAGTTTCCTGCAGGAGACGCAGGCGGAAAGGCTCTCCCGTAATTGATTAGCACCTCGCTTTAATTGATAACAGGAAGACGGGAACTTATTTAAAAGAGGATTCCAAGCAGGAAAAATGTCACCAGTGAACTAACATAATGGCAGGATTTTTTTTTTCTTTACTTCAATTTCAATGCTTTTTTCGTTTAACTCCAACACATTAAGGGAAGTTGTTTTATAGTTTTAGGAGTATATCTTAATGTTATCGGCATAATTCATTTCTGCCAAAATCATTTTGCACAGCATAAAGAGGCACGCCCTAATCACTCCCTGCAGTGCAGATTCCCCCTGCTGCCCGGCGTCCCCTCCCACATCATGGCTGGCTTCCCTCCTCTGCCATTGGCTACTGCAGTGGGCATTGTAACGGAACGTCCCACACTCCGCTTGATTGCTTCCGTCATATACCGCTTCCTATCAGTCTGGATATAGATATCAGATATTCCAGCTGCCCTCAACACAACGAGATGAGACTTGTTTGTCTGCTGAACATGGAGTGTTTAATAGAAATAAGAATGCAACCTTATATACAGTTACAGGAGGTAACCAAAACATAAGTTAACATGAGCTAATTAACTAATCATTTACCTAGACGAGGTGACTCATAGATGTGACCTTTCAGGGTAGACGTCACGTCTCGTCGCTCACCAGCTATACAATACACATTATCATAAGTGTAAACGCAGGACATCTCCACACAATAGCAGGGTCAATTAGCACAGATAACAGACAGATGGCTGGAGGGGATGGCATTAGCATCTCCTTACACTGCATGTCCCAACAGTATGAATCAGTCACTCTAATGGCATATACAGGGTGCCCAGGCATACAGCTCACAAAGAGCACCCTTCCCCCAAATGCCAGGGCCCATGATCGCAAGGCAAGAGGCTAGCATTCAGTCCCCTCCAAAAGCCTCTGTCCCAGGTGAGTCTATCACAGGCACACATAGATGATATTTCAGGATGAGTGGGGGAAGGAGAAATGTCATTTACCGGCCTCTTCCCTTTCTGAATGCAACAGGCTGCGCACACCTATGGAGGTGACACAAGCCCTCTAAAATCAGAGGGCCTTGCTCTGGATCCCCCGGGGCATTAGGCTCCAGACGGGGACAAGGGTACATACACCTGGTCCATCTGGCTGAAACAGACGGACCCCTTTCTCTGGAGGGTCTGCCGAAACAGACGCACCCAAGTACTAGGTAAGGCTCCCCCGAAGGGAGACTCCATGAGAGAGGGCGATCTAAGCCAGAAGGCCATGTCCACCCCCTCCCAAGACATTCAGGGCAGGCCCGAGGACCTACACCCTACCAGTCACACAGTGCAACAAACCGTGTACAAACAAAAAAATACAAAAACGTTTTGCCATTTTAATACATGAGTCAATGGGGAAGGTGAAATTAATATGGGCACTGGTGGGTTTAACTACTTGCCGACCAGCGGCCGCAGTTCTACGGCGGCAGGTCGGCTCCCCTGCGCGAGAGCCCGTAGCTCTACGTCGGCTCTCTAAGCGGCCACTAGGGGCGCGCGCCCCCCGCTCGTCCCTGGTCCCGACGCGCGTGCCATCACCGCCGGGCACCCGTGATCGCTCGTTACAGAGCGAGAACCGCGGACCAGTTTCAGCGGACATGTTTGGTCGTGCGTACGGCCTATCGGATCGTTTTCCAGCGGACATTTGTCCAGCCGACCATTTTCCAGCGGACAAAAATTTCTTAGCATGCTAACATGTCCGCTGGAAACCTGTCTGTCGGACAAGTTCGGTCGTCTGTACGACTCACCGGACATGTCCGCTCGGCCGAAAGCCCTCGCATGGGTCGAAGTGATTGACCTTCCAGGGTCGCACACATCGCCACGTCATCGTCGCGGCGACGGCGCGGCCACGTCACCGCGTATCCTGTCCGCGGGGATTTCTGTTTGATGGTGTGTACAACCATCAGACAGAAATCTCCAAGGGGACATGTCTGATGAAAACGGTCCGCCGGACAGGTTTCAGCGGACAGATCCGGTCGTGTGTACGAGGCCTTACTGTATTTATTGGCATACAACACTCACTTTTTTACCCTGAAAATAGAGGGTAAAATGTGCCAGTGGAAAGTTTTTTTCCTGAAACTTCCCTCTTAAAGTTAGGGTGCGTGTTATACGCCTGTGCGTGTTATACGCCGATAAATACGGCATATACAGGATTTACACGATTGTGTCATTTCCGAGCCAGCATCTTAGTCCATGAAGTAGAAGCCGATGCTGGATGATGCCTGAACACAGCTAGCGTTGTTCTTCTGGAGGGAGAAGCTAATGAAGGCATTGTCAAGGGGGAGTACTTTAATCTTTGGAAGTGTTATATCCAATACTTTACAGCCGTGGCCAAAAGTTTTGAGAATGACACATATATTAATTTTCACAAAGTCTGCTGCCTCCGTTTTATGATGTCCATTTGCATATACTTCAGAATGTTGTGAAGAGTGATCAGAGTCTCTCTTTGCCAGGAAAATGAACTTAATCCCATAAAAAATCATTTCCACTGCATTTCAGCCCCGTCAGAAAAGGACCAGCTGACATCACATCAGTGATTCTCTCATTAACACAGGTGTCGGTGTTGACGAGGACAAGGCTGGAAATCACTCTGTAATGCTAAATGAGTTAGAATAACAGCCTGGAAGCTTAAAGCTGGATACACACTATACATTTTTATTTTGATATTTTTCCTTTAGATTTACCAAAACCATATAATATGGAGGTCAAACCTAAACACTTTCAATTTGTATGCACTCAGGCAGGCCCTTACAGTTGAAGGTAAAACTAATGGGTTTTGAAAGGAGCTATTTAGCTGTAAAAACGCTCTAACCCTGAAAAAAGCTGGGGGGCGTGGCCTGGAGCGGCATGCAGTAGGACGCTGGGGACCAGAGCTCCGCCGGACTAAAATCCTGATTTATTAATCCTGGGACCCCATCACACACAATTTTTACACTAGTAGTTGTCTGTGACTCTGGAGTGTCGGGGGATCATGTCCAAGCAGAGGAAAATCACTGATTCCGTCTCTAAAATGGGCATCAGGGCAGAGCAAGATGGCGGCGCCATGCTGGGAGAGGAGTTGGATACCGGCGCTGATACAACACGTGTGTTGGTTGCTATCACTGCTTGTCAGGAAGCTATTACAAACTGTCAAACCACCCTGACTGCTAGAATTGAGGAGGTGAAGGTGGACATATCCTTAGTGTGGCAGGACTTTCAAAAGCTTTGGGACAGAGTCAAGGACACAGAGGACAGGATAAGCACGGTGGAGAACTGCCTCCACCCGCTTCAGATTTCCTCTGACAACATGCAACTGCAAGTAAACCAGCTCCTGCAGAAGCAGGACGACATGGAGAATAGGCTCAGGAGGAGTAACCTCAGATCCATTGGCTTGCCTGAGGGAGTGGAGGGAACGGACCCTTCCTCATTCCTGGAACTCCTCTGCACCACATATGGTAAGGAAGCTTTTTCACCCACCTTTGTGGTAGAGAGGGCCCACCGCATTTCTGGCAGACCCCCCCTGCCTGGAGCTCCCCCCCACACATTCATAGCAAAGTTCCTCAATTACAGAGACCCCGACACCATATTGCGACTCAGCAGAGAGAAGGGGAATATCCCATTTGGCAACAAGATGGTCGCAATGTTTCTAGATTTCTCTGCTGAGGTACAACGCCGATGGAAAACCTTCATTGAGGCTAACCCTGAAAAAATATGAAAACAGCTTAAAAACTGCAACAAATGCTGTAAAACGTTGCTATTCTGCATTTATCAGCGTTTTTGAGCCATAAGCATTTACGGTAGTATAGTTTTGCTAAAAAGAAAGCTACAAAAACGCTACAGCTAAAAAACACCAAAAAACTCCTCTACAAAAATGCTGAAAAACTCACTCACTTTCTACAGTTAATGTTACTGGCTTTTTTTAATAACGTCCAGTGTGCATGAGGCCTTAAAAGGAGGACAGTGCTTGAAATCATTGTTCTTCCTCTGTTAACATTGGCTACCTGCAAGGAAACTTGTGCAGTCATCATTGCTTTGCACAAAAAGGGATTCACAGGCAAGGATATTGCTGCTACTAAGATTGCAACAAAATCAACCATTTATCGGATCGTCAAGAAAATTAAGGAAAGAGGTTCAATTATGAAGAAGGGTCCAGGGCACTCAAGAAAGTTCAGTAAGTGCCAGGACCGTCTCCTACAGTTGATTCAGCTGCGGGATCGGGGCACCACCAGTGTAGAGTTTCCTCAGGAATGGCAGCAGGTAAATGTGAGTGCATCGGCATGCACAGTGAGGAGAAGACTTTTGGAGGATGGCCTGGTGTCAAGAAGGGCAGCAAAGAAGCCACTTCTGTCCAGGAAAACTTCAAGGACAGACTGATATTCCGCAAAAGGTACAGGGAATGGACTGTTGAGGACTGGGGGAAAGTCCTTTTCTCTGATGAGTCCCCTTTCCGATTGTTTGGGACATCCGGAAAAAACCTTGTCTGGAGAAGAAAAGGTGAGCGCTACCATCAGTACTGTGTCATGCCAACAGTAAAGCCTCCTGAGACCATTCATGTGTGGGGTTGCTTCTTAGCCAAGGGAGTGGGGGGCTCACCTAAGAACACAGTCATGAATAAAGAATGCTACAAAAACATCCTCCGAGAGCAACTTCTCCCAACCATCCAAGAACAGTTTGGTGAGGAACAATTCCTTTACCAGCATGATGGAGCCCATAAGGCCAAAGTGATAACTAATTTGCTTGGGAAACAAAACATCAACATTTTGGGTCCATAGCCAGGAAACTCCCCAGACCTTTTGTGGTCAATCCTCAAAAGGCTGGGTGAACAAAAAAAACCTCACAAATTCTGACAAACTCCAAGCACTGATTACGCAAGAATGGTCGGCCATCAGTCAGGATGTTGCCCAGAAGTTGATTGACAGCATGCCGGGGAGAATTGCAGAGGTCTTGAAATAGAAGTCAACACTACAAATATTGACTCTTTGCATAAACTTCATGTCATTTGTCAATAAAGGCCTTTGACACTTATGAAATGCGTGTAATTATACTTCAGTATACCAAAGTAACGTCTGACGAAAAGATCTAAAAACACTGAAGCAGCAGATTTTGTGAAAATTAATATTTGTGTCATTCTCAAAAATTTTGGCACACGGCTGTGCACTCAATAAGAAAAATATCTGAGGCTAGGCCCATTTTAACCGCTTAAGGACCGCCTCCTGCACATTTACGTCGGCAGAATGGCACGGTTGGGCACATGCAGGTACATGTACGTCCTCTGCTAGTGCCCAGCCGTGGGTCGCGAACACGGTCCGAAGCTCCGTGATCGGGAGACCCACGGACCCGATCGCCGCTGGAGTCCCACGATCGATCCCCGGAGATGAAGAACGGGGAGAGGTGTGTGTAAACACAGCTTCCCCGTTCTTCACTGTGGCAGCGTCATCGATCGTGTGATCCCTTTTATAGGGATACACAATCGATGACGTCACACCTACAGTCACACTCCCCTACAGTTAGAAACACAAATGAGGTCACACATAACCCCTTCAGCGCCCCCTTGTGGTTAACTCCCAAACTGCAATTGTCATTTTCACAGTAAACAATGCATTTTAAATGCATTTTTTGCTGTGAAAATGACAATGGTCCCAAAAATGTGTCAAAATTGTCCGAAGTGTCCGCCATAATGTCGCAGTCACGAAAAAAAATCGATGATTTTTTATTTTTACCAGTACAGTGACAGAGCTCGATGTGGTTCAGGAGATGACAGAGCACGTGAAGACAGCCGGGCTGAGATCAAACACACGACAGAGAGGACGTGCCCTTGTAATACCCTTTTTTCCTTGTGATGGGAGACATGTTATCTGTACTATTTCGGGATGAGAACAATGAGTCAAAATTCCAAGATAAAATTATAGCTTTGCTTTTAATCTTTTCTCATCTTTAGTCATGCATCAGGACAAAGTGTTTAAGTCAGTCATACCATGAACGTTTTTTTTTTGCATATCAAAGCGAGTTTTCCCATTGAAGTCATTGGAAACGAAAATAATTTGTTCCTCATTGGCTTCAGTGGGATGCAATACCGAATGCGGCCAGAGGTGGGGGGGGGCGCCAGAGTGCGCTGAAAATGGTCGAAAGGGCCCGAGGACACTTCGGCTCGTTTTCTGCGCCCCCGTACCTCAGGTCAAATGAGGTACTGCAGGCCAATGTTCGGCGTTTCTCGGCTCCTTCCCCCCCTTACCTCAGGCCAAATGAGGCACTGATGGCCTATTTTTGGCTCTGCTCGCCTTCTGCGCCCCGTACCTCAGGCCAAATGAGGTACTGCAGGCCAATGTTCGGCTTTTCTCGGCTCCCCCCCCCCCTTACCTCAAGCCAAATGAGGCACTGCTGGCCTATTTTTGGCTCTGCTCGCCTTCTGCGCCCCCGTACCTCAGGCCAAATAAGGTACTGCAGGCCTATTTAGCTTGAATTCTGCTCGTCTTGCGAGTCAACACTCGCAAACCGAGTCAGAATTAAAAAAAAAAAAAAGTTGCTTGCAAATCAAAACGCTCTCAAACCAAGTTACTCTTAAACTGAGGTTCCACTGTATATATATATACACACACATAGGCCCGGATTCACAAAGCACTTATGCCGACATATCTCGAGATACGCAGAGTAAGTGTAACTATGCGCCGTCGTATCTATGCGCCGTGCCCACAACCTGAGATACGCGTGAAAATAGGCTTCCTACGACCTACGTAACTTGCCTACGCCGGCGTAGAGTGGGCGCATATTTACGCTGGACGTATTTGCCGCTCCCATTGATTTCCTATGCACATATGCAAACGAGGGAGATACGCCGATTCACAAACGTAGTTGCGCCGGTGCATCATATACGCGGTTTGCGTAAGTCCGGCGTAAAGTTATTCCCCATATAGGAGGCGCAACTCATGCAAAGGTATGGACCAGGGAACACAGCCGTCGTATCTTTTGTCGTTTACGTTGTACGTGAATATGACTAGGCGTAGGTTACGTTCACGTCGTGGACAGTGATTCGACGTATCTTAGGCAGTTGTCTCGACGCGATTCTGAGCATGCGCATTGGGATGCGGCCACGGGACGGCGCATGTGCCGTTCATTTTAAGTACTTCTATGGTGCTAGGCCCATCATTTGCATTGGGTCACGCCTCATTAGCATGGCTCACGCCCACTTCCACCTACGCTGGCTTACGCAGAGGAAACCCAGCGTATCTTTAACAGCGATTGGGAGCAAGTGCTTTGTGAATCCAGTGCTTGCCTCTGTGCGCTGCACCGGTGTAGCGTAAAAGAGATACACTACGGCGGCATAAATATGCGCCGATGTCTGTGAATCCGGGCCATACTATTTTTCTTATTCTACTGTATATGCAAAAAAATATATATATATAAACTAAAATATTTTGAAACCTTTATGTGTCTACAGTTACTTGTAAATGCATGTTTTTATATTTTAAAAGAAAAGAAATAGACAAAACACAAATAAAATATAATAATAATTTAATAAGCCAGAACTGAAAAGTAAACTTTTATTGAACAAGCTAAAAAAAAAAAAAAACATACATAAAATATTTATCACTTGAGCACTATGTAAAATAAACAACTGCAAATATCAAAAAGTGAAAATAACATAAAAAAAATTAAAACAGAAACAAAAAAGTTATTAAACAAAATAAATGCATATTTTAAATAAGTGTAAAAAAATAATTATCTAAAACAATGCAAATAAGGTTTAAACAAATATACAATCACAAGTTTAAAGAAAAATAAAACATAAAGAAATATATAATAACAAGCTCAGAAAAATTAAAAAAAAAATATTAAAAACATTTCTAATAACTTGCTCGTTTGAATCTCCACTTTAAGACAAACTATTCTGAGAACTCGATGAGACATTCTCTTCTCTTGTTCATTAAAGTTCATGGATTTAGATGAAGTAATCACTTTGTATGACACTGCAACTTTCTACTAGCCTACAGGGAGGGAGTTTGGATGTCAGCCACATTGATTAGCAAAGGGTACCAGAAGCGCTGGCATATAAGATGCTAGATATCCTGTGAATGGATGGATCACAGGAGATCCAAAATAATACCATTTACCTCCTGAGAACAACCATTGATGGCCCATTAAAAAAAAAAAACATAAAAAGTGTTTTACTTTATTATACCTTGCGTTTATGAGACTGTTTATGGGTTTAGTATTTCGTCTTTGATCCATTTACAAAAATAAACATTAAATCCTAAAAAAAGGTTAGACGGTGAATGTAATAGACGGGGGGCAGGATAAACTGATAACTGGGATATGCTTGCTGGAGATGGGCAGACTTGAGAAGTTCAATACGGTTTGGATCGGCTGAGTTTATTAAAGTGGAGGTTCACCCAAATAACATTTATATCAGACCAACTTCTTTATACTTCTAACATGTACAGTCCACAATTTTTTATTTTTTTTAGGCTGTACATACCTTCTAATCTATATTTGCAATCCGGCTTCCGAGTACTTCTCCCCGCGGGAGTAGGCGTTTCTATGCTGAGGAGGAATGTCCTCTGGGAGGTCACCCAGATGATTGACGTCTTTTCAGAAAAAGTTCCCCCCCGGCGGATAAGGCCCCGCCCCCCGTATGGTGGCGCTTCCATTGCGGTCGGCGTAGAATATGTAAATTAGTAGATACGCCGATTCACGAACGTACGCCCGGACGCCGCAGAACATTTACGCCGTTTCTGTAAGGCATTATCAGGCCTAAAGTTATTCCATCTAATAGATGGAATAGTAATGTTAAAGTATGGCCGCCGTTCCCACTTCGAAATTCGAAATTTTTACGTCGTTTGCGTAAGTCGTCCGTGAATAGGGATTTACGCCGTTTACGTCCACGTCGAAATCAATAGGCCCGTGCGGCGTACTTAGCCGCAATGCACACTGGGAAATGTAGGCGCCAAAAACGTAAGGTCAAGCCCCATTGACATAAAACACGCCCCCTTAGACACATTTGAATTAGGCGCCCTTACGCCCGCCCGCTTTAGGCTACGCCGCCGTAACTTAGCAGGCAAGTACTTTGAGAATCAAGTACTTGCCTAGCTAACTTACGGCGGCGTAGCCTAAACACGCTAAGCTACGCCGCCGCAAGTTTACACCAATCTATGTGAATCTACCTAAATGAAGCCAACTCGTATCCGCCCTAAACTGCAATATCGTCACAGCGCAGACTCCCCCTTTAAATATCGCCAAGCATGGCACCCGCGTCGCCTGTATTTTCCGGTAGTGTGACTCTCCGATGACCCCTAATACAATAAGTAGAAGAGATAACAGTAAAATGTATATTACACAGAAACAGCTGTGCCTCTTTACTCCGTAGAAATGATTTTTTTTCTCTGGACTCTTTTTCTTCCAGTTCCCTCGGATCGCGCATTATCAATCCTCTTTATCATATAAAAACCTGTGATTAGGGAGCTCTGCTGTGTCCTCCTCCTACGCCCCCGTGAACGACTCCAATTGTGAGAGACCTGTTCATTTTTTACATTTTAGTAGAGCGGTATAATTTCTGTTGCTCTTTCTTTTATCCCCTTAAGAGCAATTACACTCTTTGGAAGGTACATTCCGCAATATCGCCGCGTTCTTCAGCAGCTCCGGACAGACAGCAGAGCTTAGGATGCCTGAGAGTTAAAGCCCCAGACTCCCTACGAAGAAAACTTAGAAGTCTTCAGGCCATTTTTATTTTCAAAGTTTACAAAAACTTATAAACTGTGTATGTACACTATACTGCCAAAAGTATTGGGACGCCTGCCTTTACACGCACATGGGATAGTCGGACAGATTGAGGTAGAGAATGGGAAAGACACATGTGGTGAGAGGTGCTGCCCCCCCCCCCGCCCCCCCGAGAAATGCAATATTGGATTGTTCCCCCCATTGGGCTTTTTTAGCAGCAGAGTTTGACATCGAAAATTGTACAGCTTCCATAATTTGTTCTAATACCCAAACACATCAAAAAACATTTTGCTGCCGGAGGATGTCTATGATTTCCACAGATGTAGACTTTTTGTACTTCTACTCTATTACTTCTTCTACCCGATCATGCCGTTTCTAAAGGAGGTCATGCCGTGACTGGCGGATCCCGGGAGTGACGTCATCGCGGCTCCGGCCCATCACAGCGCCGGAGCCGCGATACCCGAAAGAAACTCCAGGACGACATGTCAGTGGGCGGTGCTGTGTTGGGCACCGCAGCGGGGGCTTCGATCCCAGGTGAGTATTACATAATGAGCTCATTATGCCTTTGTCTTGCAGGTGTTAGTTTTTTTTAACCACTTGATCACTGGGCACGTAAACCCCCTTAATAACCAGACCAATTTTCAGCTTTCGGTGCTCTCACAATTTGAATGACAATTACTCAGTCATACAACACTGTACCCAAATTAAATTTTCGTCCTTTTTTTCCACACAAATAGAGCTTTCTTTTGGTGGTATTTAATCACCGTTGGGTTTTTTATTTTTTGCGCTATAAGAGAAAAAAGACTGAAAATTCAGTAAAAAAAATGAATTTTTCTTTGTTTCTGTTATAAAATTTTGCAAATTTTGTATTTTTTCTTCATTCTTTTGCATAAATGTGAAAGATGAAGTTACGCCGAGTAAATAGATACCCAACATGTCACCCTTCAAAATTGCACACGCTCGTGGAATGGCGCTAAACTTTGTTACTTAAAAATCCCCATAGGCGACGTTGCAGGGTATTGTGGGGTATTGCAGAGTATTGTGGGGTATTGCAGAGTATTGTGTATAGCACAGTATGGGACAGGGATGGCTGAGCAGGGATGGCTGGCTGGATTTATTCTCTCCCCCCCTCTCCTCTCACACTGTACCGTTAGGTACAGAGAGGGGAGGAACCGGCGTCATCACATGACGCCGGTTTGTTTACAAGTGATCGCTCCGTCATTGGACGGAACGATCACGTGGTAAACCGCCGCTATCAGCAGCGATTTACCGTGATCCATGATGCGCCGGGTCCTCAGGACCCGGCGGTCACGGACATTCCCGTGTGCGCGCCCCAGAGGGCGCGCGGGAGCGCGATTCTGGGAGGACATCCATGGACATCCTCCCAGAGTTAGGAAACCGCCTTGTAGATGTATATAGTCTATAGGGCGGTTGTTAACTGGTTAAAGTGAGTTTACAACCACTTTAAACTCACCGGTATCAATTAACAGGTGCTGACAATATAGAAATCACACCGGCAACCTGTTAAAATGGTGAAAAATGTACACAACCTTTCTGTTGTGCGTCTCTGTATGCTACACCGAGCATGGAGAAGAGCAAGAGCAGCAGAGAATTGTCTGAGGATTTGAGAACAAAAATTGTGGAAAAGCATGGAAAATCTCAAGGTTACAAGTCCATCTCCAGGGATATGAATGCTCCTGTGTCCACCGTGCGCAACAACATCGTCACAAGGTTTACAGCCCATGGCACTGTAGCTAATCTCCCTGGACGAAAAGAGAAAAATTGATAAAAGAGTTTGCCAAAACTTACGTGACTAAGCCAAAATCCTTTTGGGAGAATGTGCCGTGGACAGACGAAACAAAATCACAGCTTTTTGGTAAAGCTCATCATTCTACTGTTTTCAGCAAAAATAAATGAAATTTTTTTTTGTGAGTTCTTCTTTAACCACTTGAGAGCCACGCTATAGACGAAAGACGTCCACAGCGCGGCTCTCAACTGCCGGGTGGACGTCCCTGGACGTCCTTTTATGTGCATTCCCCACGCGCGCTGCTGGAGGCGCGCAGCAGGGAAACACTGTGCCCGGCGCATCGCTGAGATGCCGATGCGCGTGCCTGGCGGCCGCGATGTCCGCCAGGCAGCCGCGATCGCCGGTTACACAGACAAGGGCGTGGATCTGTGCGTGTAAACACACAGATCCACGTCCTGTCAGGGGACAGAGGAGACCGATCTGTGTCCCTTGTACATAGGGACACAGATCGGTCACCTCCCCCAGTCAGCCCCCTCCCCCCACAGTTAGAAACACTATGCAGGGAACACATTTAACCCCTTCCTCACCCCCTAGTGTTAACCCCTTCCCTGCCAGTCACATTTATACAGTAATTAGTGCATATTTATAGCACTGATCGCAGTATAAATGTGAATGGTGGCAAAAATGTGTCAAAAGTGTCCGATGTGTCCGCCATAATGTCGCAGTCCCAATAAAAATCACAGATCGCCGCCATTACTAGTAAAAAAACAATAATAATAATTCTGTCCCCTATTTTGTAGGCGCTGTGGGGCAGATCCAAAGAGAGAGTACGCCGGCGTATCTCTTGATACGCCGGCGTACTTTCAAATTACACGCGTCGTATCTTTAGTTTGAATCCTCAAACCAAGATACGACGGCATCTGGGTTCGATCCGACAGGCGTACGGCTTCGTACGCCTTCAGATCGCAGATGCAATACTTCGGCGTCTGCTGGGGGGAGTTTGCGCTGTTTTCCGCGTCGGGTATGCAAATTAGCTTTTTCCGACGATCCACAAACATACGCGCGGCCGTCGCATTCATACGTCGTCTCTAGTCGGCTTTTTCCGGCGTATAGTTAAAGCTGGTATTTTGCGGCGTATAGATAGACCTGCCATGTTAAGTATGGCCGTCGTTCTCGCGTCGAAATTAGAATTTTTGCGTAAGTCGTCCGTGAATAGGGATGTACGTAAGTCACGTCTAAGTTAAAAAAATGACGTCGTTGCGAATTTGCCCCTATAACTTTTGCACAAACCAGTCGCTTATTGCGATTTTGTTTACCAAAAATATTTAGAAGAATACGTATCGGCCTAGACTGAGGAAAAAAAAAGTTATTTTAAAAAAATTTTGCTTTTTATTATAGCAACAAGTAAACATATTGTTTTTTTTTTCAACATTTTTGCTTTTTTTTTTTCTGTTTATAGCGCAAAAAATAAAAACCGCAGAGGTGATCAAATACCACCAAAAGAAAGCTCTACTTGTGGGGAAAAAAGGACGTCAATTTTGTTTGGGAGCCACGTCGTACGACCGCGCAATTTTCAGTTAAAGCGACGCAGTGCCGGAAGCTGAAATTTCACCTGGGCAGGAGGGGGGGTATAGGTGCCCAGTAAGCAAGTAGTTAAAGGGAAAGGCCCGTTAGCATAAAATGCTCTGGCTCTGCAATTGTGCTGTATCGCCTTTTACTGTAAATAAGCAAGCCATTCTTTTTTTTCAAATATTAAAGTGATTCAGTTCACTTAAAACTGAATTGGAAAGACATAAAAATCAATTGGTCTATGGCGTATGTATCGAACAATAGCAACTATTTTCAATTATGTGCAAGAAGATGTATGTCATCATTTAAGGTACAGTATAGGAGTATTACAAGTAAATGTGGAGTTTTGAAGGCGGAGGATTGAGTGATTTTTATGGGTACAAGCTTCAACGCCGATGTGCGCCAACGTGCGAGGTTTGACAATAAATATATCACGCAGGGTTTTATTAATATGTGAACAGGGAGGGGATTATTGGATTATCGCAAGGGGGCAATGTTCATATTTAAGCTGTAAAAAGCGTAATGCCGCATACACGCGATCGGAAATTTGCGAAAAACAAAAGTCCGATTTGAGCTTTTGGTCAGAAATTTTTCGACCGTGTGTAGGCTCCAGGGCCGTCTTAATAGCACCATGGGCCCCTGGGCAAAGTAATGCTCTGGGGCCCCTTCAATGATGACAGTGCAGGCAAACAGACATTAAGGGCCAGATCCACGAAGCGCGGCGCTTCTTTACGTCCGGCGTAGCGTATCTCAGATACACTACGCGGCCGTAACTTACAACGTATTTCCCGTATTCTCAAAGAACGTGCGCCGTAAGTTACGGCGGCGTAGTGTAACTGTGTCGGCGTAAGGGCGCGCAATTCAAATGGATGAGATGGGGGCGTGTTTTATGGTAATACGTCTTGACCCCGACGTAAATGACGTTTTTTCTGAACGGCGCATGCGCCGTCCGTGAGGGTATCCCAGTGCGCATGCTCGAAATTAACCCGCAACAAGCCAATGCTTAGGACGTGGACATCATTCTACGCAAAGCCCTATTCGTGAACGACTTACGTAAAATTTTCAAAATTCGACACGGGAACGACGTCCATACTTAACATAGGATACGCCTCATATAGCAGGGGTAACTATACGCCGAAAAAAGCCTTACGGAAACAACGTAAAAGAATGCGCCGACCGGACGTACGTTCGTGGATCGTCGTATCTAGCTAATTTGCATACGCGGAAATCGACGGAAACGCCACCTAGCGGCCAGTGTAAATATGCACCTTAGATCCGACGGCGTACTAAGACGTACGCCAGTCGGATCTAGCCCCGCTTCAGGCGTATCTTGTTTTGTGGATACAAAACAAAGATACGCCAGAGCAAACTAGAAGTTATGCGGCGTATCAATAGGTAACTTCTTCGTGGATCTGGCCCTAAGTAGGTAGGAGGCAGACTGCCTCCCCTTTGCATCTATCACTCTAAGTGCCATCATGGGGGCCCCCAATTTCAGGGCAGTGTGGGCTCAAGGACCAGCTGCTTTGGGGAAAGTGCAGGGGCCCTCCATTCAGCTGGGGCCCCTGAGCAGTGCCCATGTGTGCCCTCTCATTAAGACAGCCCTGGTAGGCTCCATCGGACATTTGCTGTCAGAAATTTCAGACAACAAAAATTTGAGAGCTGGTTCTCAAAAATTTTCCGACAAAACTTTTCTTGTCGGAAATTTTTTGAGAACCAGCTCTCAAATTTTTGTTGTCTGAAATTTCTGACAGCAAATGTCCGATCGTCTGTACGCAGCTGGTCTAAGTCATGTTAGGGTATGGACGTCGGAACTGCCGTCGTATTTTACGTCGTTTACGTAAGTCGTATGTGAATGAGGCTGGGAGTAAGTTACGTTCACGTCGTACACGTTGAGCCGTCGTATCTTAGGGAGTATATGCGACGTGATTCCGCGCATGCGACGTTCGTTCGGCCCTTCATTTACATGGGGTCACGGTTAATTTTAATACAACACGCCCACTACCTTCCTAATTTGAATTAGGCGGGCTTAGGCCGGCCCATTTACGATACGCCGCCGTAACTTACGGAGCAAGTGCTTTGAGAATACTTGGGTAGATTCACGTAGGGGCGCCTAAAATTGGGACGGCCTAGCCTACTCTTTTTAGGCTACACCGCCGTAAATTATTTAGGTTAGAAGTGATTCTCAAACCACTTACCTTCAAATTTTCGGCGGCGTAGCCTAAAACGAGCGGGCGTAAGCGCGCCTAATTCAAATGACTGGGAGGGGGGCGTGTAGTATTGAAATGAGTCTTGACCTCACGTTTTTTGACGTTTTTTACACTGCGCATGCGCCGGGCGACTACATTTCCCAGTGCGCATTGCGGCTAAGTAGGCCGTACGGGCCTATTGATTTTGACACGTACGTAAACAACGTAAATCCCGATTCGCGGACGACTTGCGCAAACGACGTAAAAAATTTGAACCTCGCGGCGGCCATACTTAACATTGTTATTCCACCTCATAGGTGGAATAACTTTAGGCGGCCTATCGCGTACGGAAACTACGTAACTCGACGGTGTAGGCCTGGCGTACGCTCGTAAATCGCCGGGAATCGGCGTATCCCCTTCATTTACATAATCTAGGCCGGCCGCAATGGAAGCGCCATCTAGCGGCCAAAAGAAACATTGCAACCTAAGATAGAATGGCGCAAGCCAGCCTATCTTAGGTATGTTTAAGTGTATCTCTGTTTGAGAATACACTTAAACATAGGCCGGCTTAGATTAAGAGTTAGGTCGGCTTATCTGTAGATAAGCCGGCCTAACTCTTTGGCCCCGTACACACGAGAGGATCCATCCGCTGAAAAATCTCAGCGGATCGGTTTCAGCGGATAGATTCTATGGTGTGTACATTCCAGCGGATATTTATCCGCGGATATTTCCGAATTCCAGCAGATAAAAATTTGTAGACATGCTTACAAATCTATCCGCTGGAATCGGCACCAGCGGATCGATCCGGTGGTCTGTACAGACTCCCCGGATCGATCCGTCCGAACCCATCCCTCGCATGCGTCGTAATGATTCGACACATGCGTGGATATCCTTATATGACAGCGTCGCGCACGTCGCCGCGTCATCATCGCGGCGACGGCGCGACACGTCACCGCGATGGGAATTCGGCGCGGATTTCGATCCGATGGTGTGTACACTCCATCGGATTAAAATCCGCAGAGGATTTATCCGCGGATACGGTCCGGCGGACCGTATCCGCGGATCAATCCTATCGTGTGTACCAGGCCTTTGTGAATCTACCTAACTGTACTTGCCTTTCTATGTTACGTCGGCGTAGCGCAAATGAGATGCGCTACGCCGATCTAAGATACGCCGCTCTACTTGAATCCGGCTAATTGCCTTTTATAAGTACATCAGGCTGAATGTCTTGCTTGTCCACGTGGTCAACGAACTCAATAAAACATAATACAAATATACTGTATATTATATCGTTTTCAGCAGGGGGCTTCATTCTTTCCGCTGTGATTATTATTTTACATTTTGGCCATCATGGGATAAGTAATGTACAAGAACAAGTACATAAAACTATAAAACATTTACACAATAAATAATATAAAAAAAACTGTGCATTATTTATTTTCAGTCAAATCCCGGAACGTGGCTTGAAACTGGATTTTTACTAGAGACGGAATTCGCTTTTTTTTTTGTTTTATGCTCTTTTAATACGGCTCATTCTTGCGTTTTAAACGTTCAAAGTGTTGTGCAAACAACCGTGGAGCTACATAAAAAAAAAACACCCCACAGAAATGTAAAGAATCTCACACTTCGAGGCAAGGAAAAGTTTTATTTTCTTTGTTGAGGCGGAGAGAAATTTCTCGAGCCTGAGCTTGATACTGCGGTAGCCGCCTATCTGACTGATTGCATTGTGGGATACCGGCTCTCGCTGAGGCCTTGAGACGGCGTTGTATGAATAAAGTTAGTTTGCCCAAAGCGTTGCTGGAGGGCAAACGCCACACGTTCTGAAGGAAGAGACTAACGGCAAGAACATCATTCCAATATGAGGACCGCGCTTTCACTTGGCATTACTTTTGCAGGGAGTTTATCAGCCATGAAATTGCGCAACGGAAACAAGGTCTGCCGTCCTTCTCTTGGACCTTCAGCGAGCCACGCTCAGGCCTGCTTTGTGCTACGTGCGGCTTTTTGGCTATAATAATCCAAGCTTTCTAAACTAAGGGCCAGTTTACTGTCCTCCATACTTTACGGGGCTGGACTGCGGTTATTGGGAGTAGACATTTTCGTGGTGGCATCTTTGGTATTTGGGGGGAGAAATAGTGCCCTATCTCTGGTGTCAGTGGGAGGAATAGTCCACTATCGCTGGTGTCAGTTGGAGGAATAGTGTCCCATCATTGGTATCAGTGGGAGGAATAGTGTCCCATCATTGGTGTCAGTGGGAGGAATAGTGTCCCATCATTGGTGTCAGTGGGAGGAATAGTGTCCCATCATCGGTGTCAGTTGGAGGAATAATGTCCCATCATTGGTATCAGTGGGAGGAATAGTCCACTATCGCTGGTGTCAGTGGGAGGAATAGTGTCCCATCATTGGTGTCAGTGGGAGGAATAGTGTCCCATCATTGGTATTAGTGGGAGGAATAGTGTCCCATCATTGGTGTCAGTGGGAGGAATAGTGTCCCATCATTGGTGTCAGTGGGAGGAATAGTGTCCCATCATTGGTGTCAGTGGGAGGAATGGTGTCCCATCATTGGTATCAGTGGGAGGAATAGTGTCCCATCATTGGTGTCATTGGGAGGAATAGTGTCCCATCATTGGTGTCAGTGGGAGGAATAGTGTCCCATCATTGGTATTAGTGGGAGGAATAGTGTCCCATCATTGGTGTCAGTGGGAGGAATAGTGTCCCATCATTGGTGTCAGTGGGAGGAATAGTGTCCCATCATTGGTGTCAGTGGGAGGAATGGTGTCCCATCATTGGTATCAGTGGGAGGAATAGTGTCCCATCATTGGTGTCATTGGGAGGAATAGTGTCCCATCATTGGTGTCAGTGGGAGGAATAGTGTCCCATCATTGGTGTCAGTGGGAGGAATAGTGCCCTATCACTGGTGTCAGTGGGAGGAATAGTGTCCCATCATTGGTGTCAGTGGGAGGAATAGTGTCCCATCATTGGTGTCAGTGGGAGGAATAGTGTCCCATCATTGGTGTCAGTGGGAGGAATAGTGTCCCATCATTGGTGTCAGTGGGAGGAATGGTGTCCCATCATTGGTATCAGTGGGAGGAATAGTGTCCCATCATTGGTGTCATTGGGAGGAATAGTGTCCCATCATTGGTGTCAGTGGGAGGAATAGTGTCCCATCATTGGTATTAGTGGGAGGAATAGTGTCCCATCATTGGTGTCAGTGGGAGGAATAGTGTCCCATCATTGGTGTCAGTGGGAGGAATAGTGTCCCATCATTGGTGTCAGTGGGAGGAATGGTGTCCCATCATTGGTATCAGTGGGAGGAATAGTGTCCCATCATTGGTGTCATTGGGAGGAATAGTGTCCCATCATTGGTGTCAGTGGGAGGAATAGTGCCCCAGCATTGGTGTCAGTGGGAGGAATAATGCCCTATCTCTGGTGTCAGTGGGAGGAATAGTCCACTATCGCTGGTGTCAGTTGGAGGAATAGTGTCCCATCATTGGTATCAGTGGGAGGAATAGTGTCCCATCATTGGTGTCAGTTGGAGGAATAGTGTCCCATCATTGGTATCAGTGGGAGGAATAGTGCCCTATCACTGGTGTCAGTGAGAGGAATAGTGTCCCATCATTGGTGTCAGTGGGAGGAATAGTGTCCCATCATTGGTATCAGTGGGAGGAATAGTTTCCCATCAGTGGTGTCAGTGGGAGGAATAGTGCCCCATCATTGGTGTCAGTGGGAGGAATAGTGCCACATCATTGGTGTCAGTGGGAGGAATAGTGTCCCATCATTGGTGTCAGTGGGAGGAATAGTGTCCCATCATTGGTGTCAGTGGGAGGAATAGTGTCCCATCATTGGTGTCAGTGGGAGGAATAGTGCCCTATCACTGGTGTCAGTGGGAGGAATAGTGTCCCATCATTGGTGTCAGTGGGAGGAATAGTGTCCCATCATTGGTGTCAGTGGGAGGAATAGTGTCCCATCATCGGTGTCAGTGGGAGGAATAGTGCCCTATCTCTGGTGTCAGTGGGAGGAATAGTGTCCCATCATTGGTGTCAGCGGGAGGAATAGTGTCCCATCATTGGTGTCAGTGGGAGGAATAGTGCCCCATCATTGGTGTCAGTGGGAGTAATAGTGGCCTATCGCTGGTGTCAGCGGGAGGAATAGTCCACTATCGCTGGTGTAAAACACAACGACGTGCTGAAAGAAACTAAGTTCAATGCTTCCAAGCATGCGTCGACTTGATTCTGAGCATGCGTGGATTTTGCGGTTAATTTTAAAGCAAGTTGGCTTTTTTTTAACCTATGGATAAATAACCGATGGCGCCCACACACGATCGGTTTTGACCGATGAAAACAGTCCTTCAGACCGATCGCATGTACGCGGCCTAAGGCTGCTTTCACACGGGTCGGCAACCTGCAATCTGGGCTTGCGAACCTTCCATCCCAAAGCAGGAGGTCGTGGGCCACATCAGAGGACTCTGCGGCCACATGTGGCCCCCCAGGCCGCTGGTTGGGCACACCTGCATTAGAAGCTGGGAAAGTGACCCCCGCACCCCGATTTTCGCCCCCCCCCCCCCCACTGGGGCTTTGGGTGTTTTAAGTAATCTTCATTCCTAAAAGGATTTTTGTTCAATGCAAAAAAAAAAAAAATGGCAGCCAAGGGATTTAAGAAGGCTTTGCCCTGAAAATGATAAAGCGATTCGATAATGATGATTAATGTGAATTTCAATGACTGTCTAGCTTTAAAAGGTACATCAACACCCAGGGCAGCTGAAGACCTCTTGTGCGTATACCAATCACAGCAATGAGAAGCAATAACAATCGATTCACGAGAAAGCAAAAGAGGTCAGATTGCCTGCTGGGGGGGCAAGATGTGTGCGGCTTAAAATACCGTCGGTTTAATAATGACCGTTGCGTGCTTGCGCGGGTATTATTGCCTGCTCCGGTATGTAAATATACTGTCATAGTAATAGTACTATCATAGGAGAAAATCCTTAATAACGCCCGCCTGGCTCTTCCGATACAGCTCATCTGTGAGAACGTGGGATTGACCTCAGCCTTTTAGACCAGCTCCCCCACATCACTGACAAGCCCGGTAATTTAGTGCACAAGAACCTGGAGCAGATCAATGTAGAATTAACCAGTTTCTTGCCTCAGGCCGCTCCGCTAATAGGCTTGCGATGCGCGAAGGTATTTTCCAGGCGTCCGGCTGGGCAGGAAAAGGTTAAAAAAAAAGGGAAAACGCCGGCAAAATGAGATTGCACGGTTCCTTTTCAAAAGTGGCCTTTTGTTCTGCTCTGTTTTTCAATAACCCCCTTCAATGCCCTTCAGAAACAATCGATACGGATCAATACGGAATGAGGCCCGTGTGGTCCTGAAGCAGCAAGAGATGCGCATCGTTTGCAGACCTCAGCTGTACCAGTGTGGGCACCGACAAGGTAAAAAAAAAAAAAATGATTACGTGGGACCTTCGCAGAAAGAATAGCGCTGTTTTTCTACTTTTTACCCGAACGCGAACATTGAACGCGCTAACCCTGACTGCTTCTCTAAATACGCTTTTTTTTTGGGTAGCTTTGTAAAAATAGAAGGATGTCATCCTTAAAATGTTTAATTCATCGGTCAGGCAGTGATTCTCAACCTCTTGCCTCCCAAATAACGCATACACTACATTACCAAAAGTATTGGGACGCCTGCCTTTACACACACAGGGGGCCGGATTCAGATACCTGAGCATATCTGGCCGGCCGGCCGGCCGGCGTAACGTATCGGAGATACAATACGCCGCTGTAACTTTGGGCACTTAGGGCCAGATTCACAGAATAGATACGACGGCGTATCTCCTGATACACCGTCGTATCTCTTGTCGTATCTATGCGGCTGATTCATAGAATCAGTTCCGCATAGATAGCCCTAAGATCCGACAGGTGTAATTGACTTACACCGTCGGATCTTAGGATGCAATACTTTGGCCGCCGCTGGGTGGAGTTTGCGTCGTTTTCCTGCGTCGGGTATGCTAATGAGCATTTACGGCGATCCACGACGGTTTTTCGCGTTTGTTACGTCGTCGCTAGAAATTTTTTCCCGTCGCAAAGTTAGTCATGATTTTACATGCCTTAACTTTACACGAGCCATGTTAAAGTATGGCCGTCGTTCCCGCTTCGAATTTCAAATTTTTTTTTTTTGCGTAAGACGTCCGGGAATACGAAACGCCGTAACTGTCGGAATTTCCGCCAGCGAAAGTTTGAGAGCAGGTTCTCTATTTCCCTGCCGAAATTTTTTTTCTAGCGCAAAAAATGTTTGTCTATATGGAATTCCGATGCGCAAAAAACACGCATGCTCAGAATCAAGCAGAAGAGCCGAACTGCCTTTTGAACTTCATTGATCTCGGCTCGTCGTACGTGTTGTACGTCACCGGCGTTCTTGACGGGCGGAATTTGGTGTGACCTTGTGTATGCAACACAAGCTTGAGCGGAATTCTTTAACCACTTCCGGACCGCCGCATGTACATTTACGTCGGCAGAATGGCACGGACAGGCACATTGGCGTACCTGTACGTCCCTGCCTAGACGTGGGTCTGGGGTCCAATCGGGACCCCCCCCTCGTACATGCGGCGGTTCCCGTGGCTTCAGGAGCGATCCGGGACGAGGGCGCGGCTATTCGTTTCTAGCCGCCCCATCGCGATCGCTCCCTGGAGCTGAAGAACGGGGAGAGCCGTATGTAAACACGTCTTCCCCGTGCTTCACTGTGGCGGCTGCATCGATCGAGTGATGACTTTTATAGGGAGACTCGATCGATGATGTCAGTCCTACAGCCACACCCCCCTACAGTTGTAAACACACACTAGGTGAACCCTAACTCCTACAGCGCCTCCTGTGGTTAACTCCCAAACTGCAACTGTCATTTTCACAATAAACAATGCAATTTAAATGCATTTTTTGCTGTGAAAATGACAATGGTCCCAAAAATGTGTCAAAATTGTCCGAAGTGTCCGCCATAATGTCGCAGTCACAAAAAAAATCGCTGATCACCGCCATTAGTAGTAAAAAAAATAAAACTATCCCCTATTTTGTAAACGCTATAAATTTTGCGCAAACCAATCGATAAACGCTTATTGCGATTTTTTTTACCAAAAATAGGTAGAAGAATACGTATCGGCCTAAACTGAGGGAAAAAAAATTATATATGTTTTTGGGGGATATTTATTATAGCAAAAAGTAAAAAATATTGAATTTTTTTTCAAAATTGTCGCTCTAGTTTTGTATATAGCGCAAAAAATAAAAACCGCAGAGGTGATCAAATACCACCAAAAGAAAGCTCTATTTGTGGGGAAAAAAGGACGCCAATTTTGTTTTGGAGCCACGTCGCACGACCGCGCAATTGTCTGTTAAAGCGACGCAGTGCCGAATTGTATAAACCTCTTGGGTCATTTAGCAGCATATTGGTCCGGTCCTTAAGTGGTTAACAGATCTTGAAATGATGGCAGCGATTAGAAGGTCATGCCTCATTTACACGATTGGTTTTCCCGTCGGAAAAACCTTGGATAACCTTCTAATCCCTGCCATCATTTCAAGATCTGTTCTGGAAACGGAGATGGCATCCCCGATATCCTGCATTACATATCCTGTGCTAACTTGAGGCCCTGATATACTTGGGTGGACCCCTGCTTGCTGCTATAAGGCCTCGTACACACGACCGAACATGTCCGCTGAAACTGGTCCGTCGGACCAGATTCCGCGGACATGTTCGGTCGTGTGTAGGGCCGACCGGACAGTTTCCCGGCCTAGCGGACAGGTTTCCAGCGGACAAAAGTTTCTTAGCATGCCCGCTGGCCCGAGAAGCCGCGCAAAGTGATTCGACGCATGCGTGGAAGCATTTAACTTCCGGGTTTGCGGACGTGGCGGCGTCAACGTCACCGCGCTGTCTGTCCGCGGGGATTTCGGTTTGATGGTGTGTACAACCATCAGACCGAAATCTCCGAGCGGCCATGTCCGATGAAAACTGTCCGTTTTCATCGAACATGTTAGCTCGTCTGTACAAGGCCTGACACTAGCCCCCCCATGTCGGGATTTCTTCTCTCTTCCCCTCCCCTTTGCCTATTTTAGTTCTTCAACAAATGGACAGGTCCTCTTTAAAAAAAAAGACACACCTCCACTCCATATAAACCATCCAAAATGCTTGACCGGCAATATAGCAGATAGGTGAAGCAATAAAGGGAGGTATTTTGCCTCTCCAGCTAACTCAGCTCCTGCTCTATTCTGCTTAGCAGATGAGTTTGAGGCCCTTAGGTTTGATGGGTTCTATTCCCAGTGGAGAGCAAGAAGAGGAAAGAAAAAAAAAAAAAAAAAGAGAGAGAGATAAAACGCAGTTCATGACTGCTAAGGAACATAAATTGTTTTCTTGAGTAAATACACCGGCATCATGAAACGGGAATTGCCCCGGATATGTTGCCATCACTTCATTCTTCAAGAGGCCTCAACGGCTGACTCCAGCATTTTACAAATGTATTTCGTGTGTGTGCGTGTTGTTTTTTTTTTTTTTGTTGTTGTTGCCTTGTTTTTCATGTTTCATCCACCGCTTTATTTATGATGCGTGCGGCTTACTTGAAAGGCGAAGGGTGTTAATTTTTAATCTCTGCATGGTTGATGGGGAGATAACGAATAACCAAAAAGGTCTGCTTATCACCATGCTACAAAGGGTTTGAAATTGTTTTCTGTAAAAAGGAGATTTACAAGGGTCAGGAAAAAAATAAAATAAAAAATAAAGATGAATCGAAATGATGAGTCTACAGTAATCTTAAGCAGACGAGCTTTGATTTTTCGCTAGCGATGCAACAGTCACCCGGAGACGCAGTCCACAGGTTATAAAAAGGCTTTTTACCAATAGAATAAATATGAAAAAATGAAATACAGTCAAACCTTGGTTTGAGAGTAACTTGGTTTGAGAGCGTTTTGCAAGACAAGCAAAATGTTTTAATAAATTTTGCCTTGATATACAAGCGATGTCTTGATATAAGAGTAGCGTCATGTCACAACTGAGTATAAAAAAGAAGAGAGGAGCCTCCAAGTGTAGCAATATGGTTACATTTAATGAAGGTGCAACATTCTAAGTACAGTAAAACCTTGGATTGCGAGCATAATTCGTTCCAGAAACATGCTTGTATTTCAAAGCACTTGTATATCAAAGCACATTTCTCCATAAGAAATAATGGAAACTCAAATGATTTGTTCCACAACCATTTATTCATAAGTCCTTCAGTTTAGAGTCCATATAAAAAGATTATAGCAATGTGATAAGTTGTGTAACCATAAAATGTCCATCCACAAATGGAAGCCTCCACAAGGGGATTAGAAGAGTGTCTTATTGTATGATAGATCCTGTTTTATTGTACCCCCTTTTTCCCCTTCTTTGTGTTGTTTCTGTGAAAATCTTCAATAAAAATATTGAAACAGAAGCAGAATCCAGCAGGAGCTACAGAGTATAAAAGAGAAGAGAGGCTCCTCTAAGTGTAGCGTCGCTCTGACTTAGAAAAAGGCTCCTGTACGACTTTGGGGGCGACTTGCATTGCGCTGCTGGATACAAGCGCCTTGAGGCGATTCGGTTCGCATTTGTCAGCGCTATACAAGTTACTCACTCACTCACTTCTATACAGAAGTCATTTTGCAAGTCGCCTCTGAAGTCGTCTTTAGGTCGCCTTGCCGAGTCGCCCCCAAAGTCGTGCCGCCCCTGTGTGAATGGGCTCTTAGAGGCTCTTCTCTTTTATACTCAGTTGTGACATGACGCTACTCTTTTATCAAGACGTCGCTTGTATATCAAGTCAAAATGTATTAAAAAATGTAGCTTGTCTTGCAAAACGCTCTCAAACCAAGGTTTTACTGTATATACATGTATGATCCTGCCAATGGTGCGGCTCTGCCTTATTTCCTGCACTGGGCCAACAAAATCCCTATTCTGCTCCTGATATTTGCAGCATTGTTGCCCCTTCCCTCTCTGTTCGGATAGATGAAGAGAACAATTGTTTGGGACTTTATATGAGGTCATGGCCAATCGGAGTCATGTACCTCCATCCCTATCTATGGAGAAATATGGGGGAGGTGGGGGGGAATAGGGCAAGTGGGACTTTATATGAAGCACAGACGTTGTCACGTTGCCGAGGCCACCAATACAGATGCTTTACTTAATTGCTCCTTTGCTGACACATAATGCCGCGTACACACGATCGGAAATTCCAACAGGAAAAGTCCAATGTGGGCTTTGGATGGGAAATTCCGACCGGATGTAGGCTCCATCGGAAATTATTCTGTCGGAATTTCCGCCAAGAAAAAATTGAGAGCTGCTTCTCAATTTTTCAGACGAGAAAAGTTCTTGGAGGAAATTCTCAGGATCAAGTCGACGCATGTTAGGAAGCATTGAACTTCATTTTTCTCGGCTCGCCGCAGTGTTGTACGTCACCGCGTTCTTGACGGTCGGAATTTGGTGTGACCTTCTGTATGCAACACAAGTTTGAGCCGAAATTCCGTCAGATTTCTTGTCGGATTTTCCGATTGCGTGTAGGCGCCATAAGACTGGTGACATGAAGACACTGATTGACCCACCCACTCCCCCGAAAAGGAAGAAGACCAAGGAAGGTATCACTGGTCTCATGACCATGTCTAATATATTTACATACAGTGGTTTAAAAGAAACATACTCATTGTACTCTACAAAGTAAAGATGATTTTAATCATAGCGTGGTTGTTGCAGACCTGCCTTCCACTTTAAGGACGGGAGAGCAGCACACAATACCTTCTTTCGCCCTGTTGTTCCCTTAATTGGATTAAATGTGATATGCCATTCAGGTACAAAGAGAGGCTGCTGAAGCATGAAATAAAGCCTATAACAAAGGAAGTACTGATTGCTGCATTTTCTCCTGCCTGAGAGCTTAAAGCAGAACTCCGAGCAGGCAGTCGACTAGATGGTCACCATACAGATATCTGAACTGTCATAAAATATTCTGTTCAGCCATTCTTGAGATTCACACAACACTGTATAGGCCATAGGTGTGCGTATGCCTTTTTCTGCAGCCTCAGAATGAATGGCAAGTTCTCTGTGCTGAGTGGCACACACCATGCCGTGAAGAACTGAAATCCTGTAGCGCCCACAAGGGCCTCCTGCTTAAGAAAGCACATGTACAGATCCGTCGTAGGTTTGCTAATGAGCATCGGAATGATTCAGAGGAGAACTGGGTGAAAGAGACCAATATTGAGCTCTTTGGCAACTCAACACGCCGTGTATGGAGGAGAAGGAATGCTGCCTATGACCCCAAGAACATCATCCCCACCATCAAGTGGACAGGACAACTTCAACGCATCAAAGGGATGATGGACGGGGTCATATACCATCAAATCTTGGGTGAGAACCTCCTTCCCTCCAGCCAGAGCATTGAAAATGGGTAGTGGATGGGTTTCCCAGCTTGACGATGACCCAAAACACAAGGCAACAAAAGAAGTGGCTCAACAAGAAGCACATAAAGGTCCTGGAGTGGCCTAGCCAGTCTCCAGACCTTAATCCCATAGAAAATATGTGGAAGGAGCTGAAGGTTCGAGTTACCAAATGTCAGCCTCGAAACCTTAATGACTTAAGAGAGGACCTGCAAAGAGGACAAAATCCCTCCTGAGATGTGTGCAAATTTGGTGGCCAACTCCAAGAAACGTCTGGCCTCTGTGATTGCCAACAAGGGTTTTGCCACCAAGTACTAAGTCATGTTTTGTGAAGGGTTTACATACTTATTTATTTTATTAAAATGCAAATCAATTTATAACTTTTTGACATGCGTTTTTTAATAGGAAAGCAGAGGGACTGGCAGGAGCACCAGGGATTTCACATAAAATAAGCAAAAGAAAGAGAACAAGAGACTTTTTCATACAAGTACATGGTACAGCCGGCACATAACAGGGATATGAAGTGTTGGGGTAACAAACGCTTTAAAGGGGTTGACATAAAAAAACTGCCATTGATGTCCCCCACAGCCCCTGTTTTACTTACCTGAGCCACGAATCTGCTGTGTGCCTCCCCTGGCGTCCTCTTCTCCTCAAAGTCTGGCTGTCAATTGGCTAGATTGATAGCAGCGCAGCCATTGGCTCGCGCTGATGTCAATCACATGCAATGACGTGGCGCGCCGGGGCCGTGTGATACAGAGAGCGCTTCCCATGATGGGGGTTAGCTGGTGCGGGGAGGAGCCGAGACAGCTGCCGAGGGACCCCAGAAGACCAGGACCGGGGCCACTGTGTGCAAAACGAGCTGCACAGTGGAGGTAAGTATAACATGTTTGTTATTATTTTTTTTTACAAAAACAGGAACCTTTAGTGTCCCTTTAAAGCGGGGGTTCACCCTAAAAAAAAAAAAAAAAAATTCTACCATGCCATCCAGCATACTAGCGCGAGCTACAGTATGCCTTTATTTTATTTTTTTGCGCCGTACTCACAGTTTAATCCCGTAGTTAAGTTTCAGACTCCCCGCGAGGAGTAGGCGTTCCTATGCAGATGAGAACATGATTGACGGCCAGCTATGGCGCGTCACGCTTCCCGAAAATAGCCGAAATAGGACTTGGCTCTTCACGGCGCCTGCGCAGTCAGCTCCTAGTCTGTGCGCAGGCGCCGTATAGCGCCGTGAAGAGCCGAGTCCTACTCCGGCTATTTTCGGGAAGCGTGACGCGCCATAGCCGGCCTTCAATCATGTTCCCCTCTGCATAGGAACACCCATTCCCCGCAGGGAGTCTGAAACTTAACTACGGGATTAAACTGTGAGTACGGTGCAAAAAATAAAAAATAAAGGCATACTGTAGCTCACGCTAGTATGCTGGATTTCATGGTAGAAACTTGTTTTTTAGGGTGAACCACCGCTTTAAGGACTGGTAAGTTGCAATGCAATACATTTTGTGATACACATCAAGGTTTCATGTTTCTGCTTCCGGGGAGGTTTTCTCTTCCTCAAGGTTCTCGAACATCTCTGAAACTCCATTGTAAAGTCATGTTTAATGATGTTCCCCAGCATACTTCTAGAAATATTTATGCAACAATGACTCTACATCCGAACTTATTTAATTTTAATAAATTAGACGCGAGACGACTTCCAATGTGACAAGCGCCTGATTTATACGTTTTCTTCCTTACAATTTATTCCGCAAACAGGAGGAGAAGAAGCGCCCGCAACAACACTTGCATCTCTCGTTGATTTCGCCGAGCTGTCAGCCGAGAGATAAACTAGTTTGCCAAAGTGTGTTGATCAAATTTTTAGTGCTTTGCATATTTCTGCAAATCTGAAGATCCAAAGTTTATGATTTCGTCAAGTGAGCCCCCAGTTCGGAGGAGGAAATATTGCAAATCCATAAGATTTAAACAAATGGCTTAATCTCATGCTTTGCTTACAGACATCTTCTGATCACCTGCGTTTCCAATCTGATGTCATTTCTCCCGATGTGTCAGCGCGGCAGACAGTTAATGAGTTACGGGGCATCGGAAAAGACGAAAATTATATTGCCAGACTTGAACGAAGGGTGTTTGGGTGACAGAACACCTTGTGATAACGCCATTGAAAACAAATACAGTCATCGGCTGGGTTTAAAGGGAATGTGTCGCGACTGTGTATATATTATTTCCTTTCTTCATTTATTATGTTTCTGAACAGAAATATTGGGCCAGATCCACGTAGCGTGGCGCTTCTTTACGTCCGGCGTAGTGTATCTCAGATACACTACGCCGCCGTAACTTACAGCGTATTTCCCGTATTCACAAAGAATTTGCGCCGTAAGTTACGGTGGCGTAGTGTAACTGTGTCGGCGTAAGGGCGCGCAATTCAAATTGATGAGATAGGGCGTGTTTTATGTTAATACGTCTTGACCCGACGTAAATGACGTTTTTTCTGAACGGCGCATGCGCCGTCCGTGGGGGTATCCCAGTGCACATGCTCCAAATTAACCCGCAACAAGCCAATGCTTTCGACGTGAACGTCATTCTACGCAAAGCCCTATTCGTGAACGTTTTACGCAAACGACGTACACGACGGAGAATTCGACGCTGGCCCGACGTCCATACTTAACATTGGCTACGCCTCATATAGCAGGGGTAGCGTTACGCCGAAAAAAGCCTTACGGAAACTACGTAAAAAAAATGTCCTGTGAAGGTGTCATGACCTATAGGTCTGTCCAGGAAGTAAGGCAGAAGTAATGTAGAAGTGTTTTTAAAGAGGAACTGCAATCTGCTCACATAATTTGTAATTAAAACATCTTTGACGTTCTGAAGCTTCCCTCCAACCACTTTGTATATTTTTTTTTAAATATATTGGTGATTCTGTACTTGCCAAATATGCTGCAGAAATCTCCCTCCACTAAGGCTTCATGAACACAGGACGTTGTTCAACCTCTCCTGAACGATTTAACGTGAAAGCTAGAAACCAGCGGCTGCCTGTTCACTTCCTGGACTTACACAGACACACACCTCCAGCTCTACAGCCCTGCAGCTCTCATTGGCACTGTCAGGACCTGGGCTTAAACCCGAGACCTCTTCTATGCCTGGCATTGATTCTTCTCACTGAGCTATATGGGATGCTGGAGAGCTCCCTGCCTGATCTATTGGAAAACCCTGCCTTGTGTCTCGATTGTTGTTGAACCTTGAACTCCTTGCTCCTCCCATGAACTTCCTATATAAGCCTTGCCACTGCACTTCCTGTCGCCAAATTGTGGTCTGATCCTGCTTACTACTTGAGCTACTTCTATTACTGTTTGGAAACTACTTTGGCTTGTGACCCCAACTACGAAACACTCCTCCTGCATCGACCTTGGCTTGTGACCCCAACTACGAAACACTCCTCCTGCATCGACCTTGGCTTGTGACCCCTGACTACGAAACTCTCCTCTTGCCTCAACCTTGGCTTGTGACCCCCGACTACGAAACTCTCCTCCTGCATCAACCTTGGCTTGTGACTCCTGACTACGAAACTCTCCTCCTGCATCGACCTTGGCTTGTGACCCCCGACTACGAAACTCTCCTCCTGCATCGACCTTGGCTTGTGACCCCGGCAATGAAACTCTCCTCCTGCCACGACCTTGGCTTGTGACCCCCGACTATAAAACTGCTCCTGCATCGACCTTGGCTTGTGACCCCCGACTACGAAACTCTCCTCATGCATCGTCCTTGGCTTGTGACCCCCGACTCCGAAACTCTTCTCCTGTATCGACCTTGGCTTGTGACGCCCAACACTGATCATAGGTCTAGCTATTCCGACTATCCAATCTTTTGCAGACCTAAGAACTGGGCTTGTCTGACGTTGTCGGCCATTGGTCTCTTAACAGGCTTTCTTATGACTCACCCCCCCTTCCTGGAAAACTCACGAGAGTTAAAGAGAGAGCTGTGCATGATGTCATAATCCTAGGCTAATGACCAGACAAGAAACAGGAAGTGGGCTGTATAAGGTATTTACTGGCAGAAAAAAACGGGCAGAAGATTTAATAAATGGAAAGATGAAAAATGACTAAAGCTCCGCTTTAAGCAGCCCTGAGGACAGTGCGACTACCTGCACCTGTCAAGCTGCTGATACTGAACTAGATATTGAGGAGAAATTTTTTATGAGGATCTGATTGCTGGGTCTGACCTTGGCTGATCTGGAGGAGCTTGACTTTACCTGTCTGCGTTCTGCTCTGAATGGGAACCTGAAGAAGACACCAGATCAGAAGCGATTAGTGACGCAACGCGTCAGTAGGAGCCTGTGACATCACTTCCGGTGTCTTCAAGACCCGGAAGCCGGTAAACAAACTCGTGTGAGGATTACTGCTGAGTTTTTACAATAAATGATGTTAACCAGATTTGGTAAATGTGAGTGTATAGAGCATACTACCCGATGAGTGGATTTCTTTCTATTTGAGCTAAAACTGGAAAGCCCCATAAGCCAATAGGGGTAATTGAACCGCGATTACTAACCTTTTGGTCAAAACATTGAGATGATTGGATCAATCTGGGTATACGTATTAATGCTATAGGCGCAATAAACGAAGAGTAAAAACTCAACGCCTGTGTGAAATTAGCCTAATAAGAGAAAGAGATGCCCCATACACACGTGTGGGATTTCCGACGGGAAAAGTTCCCTTCAGAAATCCAGAGGGGAAAGGCGAGAACCTGCTCAGTAACTTTTCCCCTTACACACGGCCGGTTTTCCCGTCGGGAAAACTCAGATGAGAGTCGTCAATCCCGACCGCGTGTATGCTCCATCGCAGTTTTTCACATAGAAAAACTGCCAAAAACCACTGGGAAAGTCAGCTGGGAATCCCGATGGGGAAAAAGAGAGCTGGTTCTCTTTTTTTGTCCGGCGGTTTTTAGCAGTTTTTCCGTTGGGAGCATACACACGGCCGGAATTCCCGGCCAAAAGCTCTCTTCGCAGTTTTCCCGTCGGGAAAACCAGCCGTGTGTACGAGGCTAGAGAGAGGGGGGGGGGGGGGAGACATTAGATGGAGAGAGAGAATGAGGGAATGAAGAGCAGCCATTTCTGGAGGCAGAAAAATAGCAGGATGTAAATGTAGAACACTTTTATAATCATAACGCGCCAGAAAAAAAAAAAAAAAGATTTGCGGATGTTACATATGTCAGCGGTAATGCCATTCCTCATCCCTTTCATTTACATAATGGAACATTCTTTAGATTATCCGCCGCGTTCATGTGAATTCAGCACGCTGATCTGTCTCCCTACAAAAGTTAAACATTTAGATTCTATTAAAACATCTAATCAGAAGATTAAAAAGCTCCTAATTCACATTCAGGACAAAGGATTGGGAAAAAAATCAGCTTTGTCGGAGCTTTAGCAGCATTAGGGTGGCAAACAAGTGGGAAGCACGGCAATCATCTTGAGCTGGGTAGTGCTGTTGCTCCAATATTTTAATTGAATTACTGCTGTATTATCTTGTTTTTTATGTAGTGCTTAGCGTGTACTTTGCATATCATATAGGTTACATGCAACAGAGGCATTACTTATCGCACTTTCACATCAGATCTGTAACCCGTTTCATGGCTGTACTCAACGGAACGTCTGTCGGTAAAGTTGGCCTTTCACATCTTGACCCTTTTCCTTTTTTTTTAGAGCATGTGCTCTTACAGAGAGCCACCCTTATCAAACTAGAGAGCCTGGTAATCAAAGTAGAGAGCCTAGTTATCAAAGTAGAGGACCTGGTAATCAAAGTAGAGAGCCTAGTTATCAAAGTAGAGGGCCTGGTTATCAAACTAGAGAGCCTGGTTATCAAACTAGAGTCTGGTTATCAAACTAGAGAGCCGGGTTATCAAACTTGAGAGCCTGGTTATCAAAGTAGAGAGCCTGGTTATCAAAGTAGAGAGCCTGGTTATCAACGTAGAGAGCCTGGTTATCAACGTAGAGAGCCTGGTTATCAAACTAGAGGGCCTGGTTATCAAAATAGAGAGCCTGGTTATCAAACTATAGAGCCTGGTTATCAAACTAGAGAGCCTGGTTATCAAACTATAGAGCCTGGTTATCAAAGTAGAGAGCCTGGGTATCAAAGTAGAGAGCCTGGTTATCAAAGTAGAGAGCCTGGTTATCAAACTTGAGAGCCTGGTTATCAAAGTAGAGAGCCTGGTTATCAAAGTAGAGAGCCTGGTTATCAAAGTAGAGAGCCTGGTTATCAAACTAGAGAGCCTGGGTCCCCTCTAGGTCGTTAAATGGGACTCTCTGCCCCTCTTTCTCTTTTGGAGGAAGGTGGTGCGGCATCCATTTGACACATGCAATAGGAAGGAGCATTCAGTATGCGAGCATAGAATTCGGCTGTTCATTGGCAGATACACCAAAATTATTGCTATACCTGCCTTTACACGCACGTGAACTTAATTGGCATCCCAGTCTTAGTCCGTAGGGTTAAATATTGAGTTGGTCCACCCTTTGCAGCTATTTCAGCTTCAACTCTTCTGGGAAGGCTGTTCACAAGGTTGAGGAGTGTGTCTATGGGAATGTTTGACCATTCTTCCAGAAGTGCATTTGTGGGATCAGGCACTGCTGTTGGACGAAAAGGCCTGGCTCGCAGGTGTATTCCATGCTGTTTATACTCACTCAGTCACTATGAGATTTGTTTTCTATATTCTGCAAAAAAAGAGTCAGTGGAACTGCTATGCACGCTCCTCCCCTCCTCTTGCCCATTCGCCTTTGTATTATGTGAACCGATTCACAAAATACAAAGGCTTCTATAAATGGGCAGCAAAGGGGAGGTGCGGGAGTAGCTGCTCCGAGTACTTTTTACCTCTCACAGAGACATTTGTATTTTTTCTCCTTTACTTAGACTTATCTCTATTATTCACCTCTGACATGTTTATAATGCTCCAGAGAGAAAACATCCAGAGCTCCTACCTGCTCTCTGTGGTCGCAGTTCCTTCAAGAGCAGAGTCGGTGGAACTGCTATGCCCACCCCTCCCCTCCTCTTGCCCATTCACAGAAGCCTTTGCATTTTGTGAACTGATTCACAAAATACAAAAGCTTCTGTAAATTGGCAGCAGAGGGGAGGGGTGGGAATAGCTGCTCTGTGTGCTTTTCATCTCTCACAGCCGGAGTCCTCAGAGAGTGCAATAAACCTGTCACATATAAGTAATAGAGATAAGTCCCGGAGGTGCCATACAGCTACTTGGACTTAACTCATAGTGTGCCTGCAAAATTGCTGATTTTGTGGAATTCAGCTTTAATTGTTTGGATGTGATTTTTTAGGTCTGCTACCTCCTTTTTTACCTCCTGAAGAAGCGCATTAATATCTTAGAAACGTGTGCTCTCATCCGGCTGCAAGTATCAGCTTTAAAATCAACATATAATTGAATATTTGGAATTAACAAGTAGATACAATTTATATCAGCTGAGCAAAAAGGCTTTGATACAGTAGGAGGTCATGGTTCTTCGAGGTACTTTTGTATAACAAAAAGGGGATTTTAGCAATGGAACGTAATCTTGTGAAATACTGAACAGGAACAGGAATAAAAGTGTAGATTTTTAAATAACTCTTTTTGTCAATATCCTCTTGAATAGCACTGCCAGTTCATTGACTACTTTTCCTGTTTACCTGGAATTATTCTATAAATAGAGGCCGATTTAGTTAAAAGAGATCGCATTCGGCTCTTTTCTCCCGGCCAGAGCCTGGGATTCAACGCAGAAACTTAAAGGATGTTTTGCAGCCCCGGTGTCAGACAGCCAGTTTACACT
The DNA here is from genome assembly GCF_905171775.1 of Rana temporaria. Lineage (NCBI taxonomy): Eukaryota > Metazoa > Chordata > Amphibia > Anura > Ranidae > Rana > Rana temporaria. The sequence goes on from NC_053498.1 coordinate 146,350,873, forward strand.
AATCCTATTTATTTTATAATATACAGCAAAATAAAAAAGCACAACTAAAGGCAGTGGTAGATAATGCATTTAGCCGTATGTCCCTTTGAGTTGTAACTTTGCAGATTTTCCTCCAAATGTAAGCTGACAGGGTGCAAACTCTTTCTTTTCCCTATGCTGATAGCCCGGCGAGCTGTAATCTAATAGGTAACCTCCACGGGGGAAGATGCCGGTCCAGGCGGCAGGCAGGGAACCTTCATTACCTGCAGAATGCTGTCCTGAAAAAAAAAAAAGCACAACTGTCTTCACTGCCGCAGACAGGACATGGAGCCTGAATAACATAATAGCTGCAGATATAAAGATGTGCAATATACTATATATATATATATATATAAATATATATATACTAACACAAGGAAGACAATTGAAAGCTGTTGCTGGCCTCTCTATCTGATAATGCTAGTTAGTTAGCTGCTGGTCATTTTGCCTCAAAGCTTAAAGTGGACCTTTTAGTAACTTTACGAACCCGCATGGATACATTCAGGACAGGGCCGATCCTAGGATCACAGGCATTTGGGTGCAGGAATATTTCTGGCGCCCCCACGTGGGTGTTGTCATTTTACTAACTTCTCCCCTTTATATCTCAATATACATCGCATCTGTAGATGGACTAGGAGCAGGAATGGGGTTGTGTATCCTATGCAATCTATCATGCCATAAAACATCTAGAGCAGGGGCAGCCCAGAGCACGTGTAAAGTTGTGCCATCCCCCAGCACACTGAACATTGTGACTCACCTCGATTCTCTCATCTGCTATCTGCATAAGTCCCTTCTGACAGTCTATGCCGACACCAGACAATCCTGGAGATGCCCCCCCCCCCCCCAGATGACTGACAGGCTTAGCTCTGCATGTTTCCCTATAAGACTGTGTAATGGGTGTCTATTCCCTCCACTCAGGTCTCAGATTACACTCAGCTCCCTGCTCTATGCTGTTCAGTGTGTGACATTACATACCCTCAGAACGTACCCATACGTCCTCGTGTTGAAGTCAAGTGGTTATATTGGGATGATGGCCATCATTCTGGTACCCAAATTTTCAGCAAGAGATTGGCTTTACTGTAGAAGTGATCTGAGCTGCTCTATCACCCTCTTTTACAGGGCACCCTCATTTCTGCCCGCATTTACCTTACGCCCAAGTGAGAACAGAGCCTTAGGTTCTCTCCCTTCGCTATAACCCTGGAGTCTTACAACTCTCCTCAAGATAGCAGTCACTTGCTAGCTGTGGAACAGAACCACAGCGGTACAACTGATGGGATCCTAGTGCTTCTTTGGTCTTTCTCAGTCTAAACGCTGCTGTACAGGGTATTGCAAGAGGCTGATTCCAAGTAACATTCGGGTACTTGTTCACTGTATGAGTGCAGGGCGCTCTGCAAATGCCCCTAAGGGGATTGTTTCACAAAGCCCTGCATGCACAGGATGTCCTCCATCTTCAAGGTGGAATGACTAAGGAAAACTAGACTGGGTCCTAATGCTGTTTCAGCCTCACTAAGTTTGAGCTCTGCTGCACAAGGGAGTGCAAGAGGCTGATACCAAGTCATTTTCAGGTACTTGATCACTGTATGTGAGTGCAGGGTACTGCGGTAATTTCCAACTGAGGGGGCGGCCTCATGATGTCCACAGTCTTCTGCGTTTAATGGCTGAGGACATCTAGTGGTACCTAGACTGAATCCTACTTCTGCCTTTCTTGGTCTAAGCTTCACCGTACAGGGGATTGCAAGAGGCTCACGCCAAATAAAATTCAGGTATTTGGTCAATGTAGATGTGTGCAGGGTTGTGTGCAGTAACTTCCCCAGAGGGGGAATGTCCTGCACTCAATGAAGGTCCTCCTGATTAAATAACTGAAGACATCCAAACTGGATCCTAGTGCTGCTTCCGACTCTCTTAACTCTGCTGTACAAGGGATTGGATTGTAAAGGGTGGATACCAAGTTAAATTTGGGTACTTGTTCACTGTATGTGAGTGCAGGGTGCTGTGCTAACCCCCCTCAAGGGGATTGTTTCACAATGCCCTGCATGTACAGGATGGCTTCAATTTTCCAGGTTGAATGACTAAGGAAAACTAGATTGAGTCCTAATGCTGTTTCAGTCTCAATAAGTTTGAGCTCTGCTGCACAAGCGAGTGCAAGAGGCTGATACCAAGTCATATTCAAGTACTTGATCACTGTATGTGAGTGAAGGGTACTGAGGTAATTTCCAAATGAGGGGGCGGCGCCATGATGCCCACAATCTACTGCGTTGAATGGCTGAGGACATCTAGTGGTACCTAGACTGAATCCTACTGATGTCTTTCTTGGTCTGAACTCCACTGTACAGGGTATTGCAAGAGGCTCACACCAAATAAAAATCAGGTACTTGATCACTGTATGTGAGTGCAGGGTACTGCGGTAATTTCCAACTGAGGAGGCGGCGTCATGATGTTCACAGTCTTCTGCGTTGAATGGCTGAGGACATCTAGACTGGATCCTACTTCTGCCTTTCTTGGTCTGAGCTCCGCTGTACAGGGCATTGCAAGAGGCTCACACCAAATAAAATTCAGGTACTTGATCACTGTAGGTGTGTGCAGGGTTGTGTGCAGTAACTTCCCCTGAGGGGGCAGGTTCATAAGGTCCTGCACTCAATGAATGTCCTCGGGCCCTCCTGATTAAATGACTGAAGACATCCAGACTGGATCCTAGTGCTGCTTCTGACTCTCTTAACTCTGCTGTACAAGGGATTGGCTTGCAAAAGGTTGATACCAAGTCAAATTTAGGCACTTGATCATTGTATATAAAATCAGGATGGTTTCATGGTGCCCTTTGCTCATGGGATGCCCTCAGTCTTACATAGTTGAGACTGAGGACATCTAGTAGTGCTTTAAAGGGGATTAAAAAATTAAGCCTAGAGTTGGGGGTCTAACAAAATGAACCCATGGTCCCCAAAGCCCAGAATCTGTCCTTTGTGTCCTCGATTGGCTGCTCCTTGAATTCTACATGGGTTTGTTCACTCCTGAATATGTACCTTTATTTATATTATACTGCAAGAAAATCACTGCTCTCCTCATAGAAGGATCCTGTTTGCATGGTATTTTATATTCAGGTCACGGGTGTAACATAAAGCAGATAGAACACAGACTGTGGAATAGTTATCTCGGGGAAATAACCTAGCGCATTGCTACTTCAAGTCTCCAGCCACCTCTTCCCCTTATTATCTCCGAATAGAGGACGGCAAAAAGGAGCAAAGACCAAGTGACAAAGTTAAGAACTCTGTGAAAAATTCCTCAGACAGAGAGAAGCAATTTAGCCATTAAACATTTGGAGTTGAAATGAAGCTGCTTCATCTTTCACGTATCCATACGTGTATAAAATCCTCCCGCAGGAGGACAGGCAAAGCGAGAATAATTGACAATGAGATATGAGCTCTAATAAAGAAGAAATTGGAATGAGGGCAGGAAGAGGGGAGCGGGGGGAAAAGATAGCGACTGCCGTGAAGGATGTCCACCTTAAATTTCAGGTGCGCCTAAAGATCCCAGAGAGAGGGTTTCTCTTCTCCCCCCCCCCACACAACACTATTTTAAAACAAAATTGGATTAAGGTCTTGTTCACCTCCATTTGGACTTCCCGGTCTCCACGGCTATTCATAAGGCTTAATGCACAGGGACCGAACTCCCCGTCTACTAGAAAATAAACCACCACGTTTCAAGGCTTTTTGGAAATACAGGCTCCTTGGAAAAATGTTTGGTTTCTTTTTTTTTTTATAATATATCTTTATTGAGATTTTTCATCATAGAAATTTACAGAAAAACAAAAAAAACTATCATTGCAATTCACAATAAAAGTAGATGTAAACTCTAATCCCAAAATATAATAATATAGGGCAGGGGTCCCCAACCCCCAGTCCATGGACTGGTGCTGGTCCACAGTCTGTTGGAGGCCGGGCCACGCAATGGGGGGTAGGCAGCATCAGAGAGAGCCAGCACAACTTGCACTGCCAGCCTCCCACCACCAGAGGGCTCCCGCTTCCTCTCTTCCAGCACCACTTCTCCATTGCCCTCTCTGTGGTCACATTACTTAGGTAATGAGCTATGGCGAGGAAGGGGGAGAAGAAAAGGGGGAGGGAGGAGAGCTAGGTCGGGGTCACAGAGTAGTCGTGAGCCCTATATGGCACTAATGTACCTCCCCTCCCCAAAGTGACAGGCTGCAAGCCACCTGACCTTTCCCCAGTCCGGGAAGGGGTTGTCTTCAGCGAGGCCAGTCCCTGGTGCTGGGGAGGTTGGATATACGCTTACTTTTTGCCCTTAGAATTGTAAGCCTTCACTGTTGTATGGAGTGAATTTACAAGTATCCCCAACAGGTGGCGATACCACCGAGGCATAGAAAAAGGCTGTTCATAGCCTATACAGATCAGCTTGACAAAGGAGCGTGCGCACGCTCTGAAATGCCTTGCATCACGTCACTGACGTCATCCGGTTACACGCTGCGTTTCAGCGCTCTCCTGAGACCTGGAAACTGCGCTCCAGACCTTGTTCTGGCTCTTGCACCAAGAGCCAAGACTCAGAAGATATCCTGGTGGACAGGACGCCGGCACTGTGCCACACGGCTTCACAGGAAAAATCTGATGCTACCAGCCAGAGCGGAGATTGATGTTCTACTGGACTTCACTATGCCTCTTTAAAGTAACTTCCATGTGAGTTTTTTTAGTGCACCTTCTTCATTAAAATTATACAGTTTTACCTAAGTGGCGCCTGTTTTCTCTGTTTCCTCTTTCTGCTGGGGAGGTTGGAGATCACTGATGAGGAATGGTATATATTAAACTATTGGAGTGCTTTTTTTTTTGCACGGTATACCTACCTTATATATGAGGAGAGGTGGAAAGGTGCCTGGTAATTTGGAGGTACATCAGGTGGATGCTGTTCAGAGCCATTATGGCCTATCTGAAATATGACAGGCAACTTGAATTGGTGAGTTTTCACTGGACTGGGGAAGGAGTGGTGAGAAATGGAGGCACAGCGGTATTAGTCTAGTGGAAGAGAACACACTGTTGGACTTAATTATTGCTTTCAATTCACCGGTGTGGGGGACACTGAGGACTTATTGCAACATCAACTTATATTAAGCACTTTCAGGGTTTCATGGACACTTATTTACAGAGCTACTAGTAATTGAGCACTTTGGGGTTTGGTAACATAACGGTTATATATTTATAATTGTTTCATTAGGATCCCTAGAAGTCTCTTAAGGCCCTGTACACACGATCGGATTTTCCGTCAACAATTGTCCGATGGATGTGTTTTGTTGGATAATCCGACCATCTGTATGCTCCATTCAGACAATTGTTGTCGGAATTTCCGACAACAAATGTTGGATAGCCATGCTCTCAAATTGTCCGACAACAAATATGTTCCATCGGATTATCCGATCGTGTGTACACAAATCTGTTGGACTAAAATCCAAAGTACAAACACGCATGCTCAGAACCAATGCTAAACATTAAGACAACATTAGCAGAAGTTGCCAAAAAGGGTGGCGCTAAAGACCAGAAAAACAACATATTTAGGTTTTGTTGGCTGAAAATGTTGTGCCGTCTGTATGCATACCAAGTTCACAGTCAACGCCCTTCGGACCAAAATCCACGATTTTGACCAACGGATATCCGATCGTGTGTACAAGGCTTTAAGCTGGCGATGGATGGATCGTCTTTATTTTGTTCAGCAGAAACACATGGATTCCTCTATCCACACAACCAAAGGTGGATAGACGGAATCCTCCCCACTGATATAGTGTATTCTGAAAGCGGGGACTCTCTACCATCACAATACACTGATCAGGGGCTGCAGCCTCTGATTGAGAAAAATGTTCCAACAAGCCCATTTGTCAAGTGCGAGCGGCAACACATGGAACTGAAATTTGGCTGGTCACTGCCACTGAACCAGCAAAATTTTGACCCATCTATGGCAGTCATTGATTTTTTTATTTATTTTTTGTTTAAGGTTCAACTATTGGCTTATACCAGGGACTCCAGACCCAAGAAATGAGGACGAGTCCTCGTTAGGTGTAACTGTCGTGACTAAATAGGAGTTTGGCAAGGGCTAGATTGGCATATCAATGTACCGGAGACACTCAACAGAATGAACTAAACTGAATCTTGCCCCAAAAAAAAACCAATCTACGAGAAACAAACTGGGGTATCCCGGAGGCCGCATATCAAGACAAACCCACTATGATGAAATGAATGGCAGTCTTGGGCCCCACCAGGCCATGCCCCCAACACTGTTCACTCTGGGAGGTTGGAGCAAAAATGCGTTAGAGCATGGCCTGGCTGGGGTCCAGGGCGAGACTGCCATTGTGTCTCAATGTGCGGCCTCTGGGATACACCAACGTCTGGAGCAGTGGTTGTTCTTAACCTTAGTCCTCAAGTACCCCCAACATGATATGTTTGCAAGTTTGCCTTTATCTTGCACAGGTGCTCTAAATCAGAGTCAATATTTGGTATTTTGGACAGCTATTTTATCTATGGGAAATTCCCAAAACATGGCCCGTTGGGGGTGTAATAATATAAATGAACTATCGGGATTTCATTTGGTGGAACCCCGCCATTTTATTTGTATATCCCTGCATTAACTCTGTACAGTGGAACCTCAGATTGCGAGTAATGCGGTTAACAAGCGATTCGCAATACGAGCACTGATTTAAAAAAAATTCCTGGTTTGTGAGCGTTGTCTCGCAAAACGAGCAGGATTCAAGCCACATCGGTTTGCAGTACCGCGTTTGGCTTGAGGTGGGGGAGCGCCAGAGCCAAGCGGCGCCGTTCGGCAAAAGACTAGGAAAAACTCAGTTTCCGAGGTCACCAGAGCTGTTCTCGGGCCTTTCCGAGGCTCTCTGGCGCCCCCCTGCCTCTGGCCACATACGTTATTGTTATTGCATGCCATTGAAGTCAATGTGGAACTAATTATTTTCGTTTCCATTGACTTCAATGGGGAAACTCGCTTTGATATGCAAGCACTTTGGATTACGAGCATTCTCCTGGAACGGATTATGCTCGTAATCCAAAGTTCCACTGTATAGTCTCATATTGCGGTATAGTTTGTATATCTGTATGGTATGTGGGAATTTTGCACAGCAACATACCCCCTATTGTGTTTGTTTGTGGTCAAGTCCTTTAAAGTATGTTTATCCTGTTTACCCTTAGGCAATCAGCTTACATTTATGACTAAATGACCAGCTATCTATCTGTTTATAGAAAACAAAAAACTTGTTTTGTTTCTAGTCACGTACCTAAACACCCCCCCCCCCTTTTTCATTCATCGGTATTCAATATACACATTTCATGTGTCTTCATGAGTGTCTCCGGTACCAAAGGGTCACGGTGGCTTGCTGGATTTAACCCAAAAGGGTGGTCGTCAAGAACCAAATATTCCTATCAGGGGGTACTTGAGGACTGAGAATCCCTCAAGCTCCTTCCCTGGCCGGTACTCATAGCAGTGGGCACAGATTAAGCATTTTCTCTCTCAGCCTGAGCGGCACATGTCTTTTTTTTTTTCTTAATCCACGGGAAAGAACTTACTCTCTCATAAGAAAAATATAAAAAAACATTAAAATGGTTTAGCTTTACACCTTCCATGATTCTCATGCTCATTCCCTCCAGATCCAGAACGTTTGCTTAATCAGCACTCGGGCATTTCTAAATACAGCCCCACCAAGCAAAGTGGCGATAAAAGAGTAGAATAAATTATTTCAATGCCCTGCGAACTACAATGAAATACGACTCATATCCTGACAGGAAAAAAAGGCCACAAATCATCTTCCAGACGGGCAAATACAGTCTGTCGCTTTGCCGCGGCCCAGTCGCAGGGAGACAGGATCATCCTAGAGCCTAATGAATGATATATATTTTTATAGGTGGCAGAAAAAAGCTTGGGAGAGCATCTAAATCTATTTCCTCACTCATTTAGCAGCTTCAGCTGTATGCAATTAAAACATCAGCACTAAATGTTACCGAATTAAAAAATGAGACACTTAAAAAATAATTGTGCTTCGCTGGGGCAAGCTTGATAGGAAATATCTCCCACTCTCACTTAGATGACAGGAAGTGATACTGCATCAGTGGACCTTTGGCTGATTAACGCAGATTGTGTTGGACGTAAGCAGACTCGCATCATCCTCAAGGAAAAAAACTAAAATAAAATGTGTGGATGTGCGTTTGATGATGCAAACTTCCTACTTTCGTTTGACAAATAACCAAATTGTTAAGTTTAGGTGTCCTGAGTGAAGGGTGCTGATAAAACTACAGCATATAAAAACATTTTAGACCAGCCATTCTCAGCCAGGGTTTGGTAGAACCATAAGGTTCCTCCAGACTTTGCTAGAAGTTCCTTGAGCTCTGACTGATTGACCTCCCCTTTGATGATGCCTGTATAGTTCTGGGGAAAAGTCACTTGCCAGCCAGCTGCAGAACACCAATGATCTTTTACCTGTAAGGGGAGCATTGGTTCTACTGACCCCCAATGAATTTGTTTTAGCAGGGGCTCCCTGAGACCTAAAAAATTATTTCAAGCGTTCCTCTTGGGCAGTGATGGCGAACCTCGGCAACCCAGATGTTTTGGAACTACATTTCCCATGATGCTCAACTACACTATAGAGTGCATGAGCATCATGGGAAATGTAGTTCTAAAACATCTGGGGTGCCAAGGTTCACCATCACTGCTCTAGGGCAGGGGGTCTCCAAACTTTCTAAGCAAAGGGCTAGTTTACTTTGCCAGGGAGTTTACGAGGGCCGGACAGTGGTCAGTAGGATTCGAAATGTCCCGACATCAGTGGGAAAAATGAATGCCCTATTGCTTCAGTGTAAGTAATTGTGCCCCGTCATTAAGTCCCATTGTTGGTCATTAAGAAAAACTGTTCCCCGTTGTTGGTGTCATTGTGAGGAATTGTGTCCCATCCTTCGTGTCATTGTGAGGAATTGTGTCCCATCGTTGGTGTCATTGGACCCCTTTGTTGGTGTCAGTAGGAGAAACTATGTGCCTCTGTTGGTATCAGTGGATGAAATAGTGCCCCAAGGGCCGGATAAAAGCAAGCAACGGGCCGTATCTGGCCCCCGGGCCGCAGTTTGGAGACCACTGCTCTATGGTAAAAAAAAGTTGAGAACAGTTGTTTAGGATCAACCTTTTTGGACAGTTTGGCGAAGACCCTTTTCTGTTCCACCACGACTGTGCCCCTGTGTACAAAGCCAGCTCCATAAAGATATGGCTTGACCAGTTTGGTGTGGAAGACTTTGAGTGTCCTTCACAAAGCCCTGACCTCAAAACCTACTGAACACCTCTGGGATGAATTTGGAAGCCGATTGTGAGCCAAGTCTTCTCATCCAACATCAGTCATATCTTTGCAGGCTCATAACTTAAAAAACCAAACTCTACTTATAATAGTAACTCTGCATGTAAATCACACATCTAGGAGTCCAAGAAAGGGTCATCCCACTCCAAACCGATACACCCTCAAGAATAGAGTTCAGGTGTCTCCAGTGTAGGGTATTTTTAAAACTAGAGCACCCAAAAACATTTTAGTAAATTTTGCTCTTCCAGTTTGGTAAAGACCCTTTTCTGTTCCAGCATGACCATGCCTTTGTTTAAAACCCAAGTTCATAAAGACATGGTTTGATCTATTTGGTGTAGAGGACCTGTCCTGACCTCAACACTACTGAACACTTTCGGGATGAATGAATTCAAATGCTGATTGTAAGCTTCTCTTCTCTTTAGAGCACCTTGCAGGATTATGACTAAAATAAGCCTACCATTATAGGTTACTGCATGTAAAGCACACATCTAAGAGTCCAAGAAAGGGTCATCTGCTCCAAACTGAGACACTATATCAGGTGTCTCCGGTGAAGAGAATTGTTAAAGCTACAACATGTAAAGACATTTAAGATGATTTTGCCCTTCCAACCTTCTGGTAACAGTTTGGTGAAGACCCTTTTCTGTTCCAGCATGACTGTGCCCCTGTTTAAAAAGTTCATAAAGACATGGTTTAACCAATTTGATGTGGAGGAACTGGAATGACCTACACAAACTCCCGACCTCAACCCTACTGAACACCTTTGGGATGAATGAATTTGGATGCCGTAAGCTGGGTCTTCTCGCCTTGCAGGATCATGACTAAAATAAACCTACCGTTATTGGTAACTGCATGTAAAGCACACATCTAAGAGTCCAAGAAAGGGCCATCTGCTCCAAACTGATACACTATATGAGCCAACTTGTATGGACACCCCTCCAGATTGAGTTGAGGTGTCTCCAGTGAAGAGTATTGTTAAAACTACAACACATGGAAGACATTTTAGATAATTTTGCCCTTCCAACCTTGTGGGACCAGTTTGGTGAAGACCCTTTTCTGTTCCAGCATGACTGTGCCCCTGTTTAAAACCCAGGTTCATAAAGACATGGTTGGACCAATTTGGTGTGGAGGAACTGGAATGGCCTACACAAAGTCCTGATCTCAACCCTACTAAACACATTTTGGGATGAATGTGGATACCGAATGCAAGCTGGGCCTTCTCGCCTAACAGGGGGTGAATGGGAAGGGGTAGTGGGGGTCTCCAAAATAAATCGCCATGGTATGTCCAACAAGCCAAGGTGATGGCCAGGTGTCCAGAAACTGTTGCCCATTTTTTTATTTACTAAACTGAGCATGGCAGTAGATTATACTGTAATGCCCCGTACACACGATCAGAGTTTCCGTCGGAATAAACTTTTCAGACAGCATTCCGTTCATATCGTCTTGCAATAACACGGTCAAACCAAATTCAAAGCGTCAAAAACGAGGCGACGCACAACACGACGACGAGCCTAGAAAAATGAAGTTCAATGCTTCCAAGCATGCGTCAAATTGTTTCAAAGCACGCATGTTTTTTTTCTCTTTTTTTCCGTCAGAGTTCCATACAGGTTTTGCTCCTATTTGGAACAGATTTAAAGGTGTCAATTTCCTGCCTAGAAAATTCTAGGCAGGAAACATTGGTCCAGATTCTCGTAGTCTGGCGTATCTTCGCGGTGGCGTAACGTATCTGATTTACGTTACGCCGCCACAACTTACATGGGCAAGTGCTGTATTCTCAAAGCACTTGCTCCGTAAGTTTCGGCGGCGTAGCGTAAATCGGCCAGCGTAAGCCCGCCTAATTCAAATGTGAAGGGGGGAGGGCGTGTTTTATGTTAATCAACTGTGACCCAACGTGATTGAGGTTTTTCACGAACGGCGCATGCGTCGTCCGTGGAAATCTCCCAGTGTGCATTGCTCCTAATACGCAGCAAGGACGTATTGGTTTTGACGTGGACGTAAAGGACGTCCAGCCCCATTCACGGATGACTTACGCAATTTTATAAATTTTCGACGGCCATACTTAACATTGGCTGCGCCTCATAGACCCAGGGGCAACTTTACGCCGGGAAAAGCCTAACGTAAACGTCGTAACTTTACTGCGACAGCCGCGCGTACGTTCGGCAATTCGCGTATCTAGCTAATTTGCATACTCGACGGGGAAAACGACTGAAGCGCCACCTAGCGGGCAAAAAAAAATTGCAGTTAAGATCCGACGGCGTAAGAGAGTAAGCCTGCCGGATCTACTGAATATCTATGCGTAACTGATTCTATGAATCAGTCGCATAGATACAACGGAGTATCTGGAGATGCGCCGTCGTATCTCCTCTGTGAATCTGGGCCATTGACTTTGCTGAGGTTCCTGGCTATGGGTCATGCTGAGAACGGACTCAGATCACTGTATCAGCAATGCATCAGCAGTTTTAAAAGAGATAAGTGGTTGACTATGCTCCAATACATTGAGTAGATGATCGCTAAACGGGTGAGAGAGACCAAATGGAATCTCCGTTCTCCGTGAGTCGCCGGCCGTCTCCAAGCTTTATTGTTCGAATAAAATCAGAACAAGGCTGACACTGAATTGAATTGCAAAGAAAAGGAACGGCACCGTTTTTTTTTTTACACCGACGCGCTGTTCCACCGCTCAGAACATCGATTGTCAAAGTAATTCTCACCTTTGTGATTGTACGCCTAAGATTCCTATCATTACATGATGTATCCTTAATAGCTAATTAATTACCGCTATTTAATCATACGCTATCAAAAGAAGAGAGTTGCACAAAAACCACTAGCAGGTTCCTAGGAGAAAATAAACTGCTACAATTGCTGGAAATGATAGGCTAAAGATTAGCTTATTAATATAAAAAGAAAAAAATATAAAAGTAACAGGCTTTCTTTCTGTGTGGAAAACGAGGAAAGAGAGAATTCCATTTCACTGGCTGCCTTCTAAAAAAGATGTACAGTGTAGCCAGAGGTTGATGGGAAGTTTCAAGAAACTTCTAAAACAGTGGTTCTCAACCTTTCTAGTGTCGTGACCCCTTGATAAAATTTCCCAGGTTGTGGGGACCCCTAACAGTAAAATTATTTTCGTAGCACGGGTTGTCAGCACCCAAGACAAGTAATTTTCACCCATAACCCATGAAAATTTAGAGCTCCCTGAGTTCCTTTCCACTTGTACAATATTAAAACCCCTATGTGGTGTCTCGTAACAGTGACACCTTTGCCGAAATCGGGAGCTAGGGTCTCCTCTAGCCCCTCCCACTTCACATTCCTCACCAGTCAGCTGACCTCTAGTCTCTGCCCCCCCAGCCATGCTGCGAACTGAATGGGCGGCTGCGAAGATGCTGCGTGGGAAAAAAAAGGCTGGGAGGGCGGTGCGGGCATCAGGAACAGCCCAGGATTCGGTGACCCCTGGCAAATCATCATTCGACCCCCAGGTTGAGAATCACTGTTCTAAAACAAGGCAGCAATGACATGGCCAACGTATCTGCAATTTGTGCGAGTTTTAGGTACTCTACAGCAGCCAAATTTATCAAGTGTTCACATGTGCTTCTGGCGGGACTGCGAGCTCTTGCCACATGATTCCCGGCAACCCTCATTTCTGCTTCCCAAAAAAGAGGAAAACTAACTTAAGAAGCAAAACCAAGGGATTATTAGCCCTTATATTTACATTACTGAGGGCACACTGCACGATGGACATTAACCACCTCTCAGTACCGCTATGTTTCACGACGCCTTCATTACCAGGTAATTTTTCAGTGCTGTGATAGTTTGACTGACAATTACTGAGCCAGATAAAGCTTTCCCCCTACTTTATTTATTAAATTTATTAATGGGGGATAATGAAGGGGGGGGATAATGAAGGGGGGGGGGGATAAGTGGGTGGGACATATGGGGAGATTAGAAGGGGAGGGGGGAGACCAGTTGGAGTTTTTGCATCTAGATGAAGGGTGTCCCCCACCTCTCACATTGTCTCTTGCCTCCTCCATGGGGAAGAATTGCGATACAGGTTGTTATTATGATAAGGTTTTAGAAGATGCACCTTTTAGGCCAGGTACACACTGGAACGACGACCACAGTCGTACGCCTGTGGATCCGACTTTGCCCTGCGACACCCAACTTTCCTGTCGCCGCTGGCCACAACCCGGCCCTCCTAAAATCTGATGAACAATAAACTGGCCCTTTGTTTTATAAGGTTTGGAGACCCCTGGCCTAGTAGACCATATCATAGATTGTAAGCTCGAAGGAGCAGGGCTCGTCTTGCAAAACGCTTTCAAACCAAGGTTTTGCTGTACTTTGCTTCCCTTGTAACTGTGTGTTTAGGGCTTCGAGGATGCAGCTTTTATTTTATTTTTTTTTGAAGTCGATGGACATGTGTCTTTTTTAATCTATACATAAAGCTTTATTTACTAGGAGTCTGACACATGGCTCAGACAGACAAAGGCGGGAAGCACTTAAAGTCTTGACCTCTTGGTTATCGGCATGAAATTCAGGCAGTTATCAGGGCAGCTCCTGTAGTCTCAGGGGTCAGAGGTCTGGCCAAGCAGATAGATAAACAAATGAATTGGGGGGGGGGGGGTGCAAGCCTGAATAATAATGCTACTAGGTTTAGAGAATGATATTATGGTTTTTGGACAATTGTATTTTTATTCAAATCTTATTGTATTGGCTTTCAATGAAATAAGACAGAGCCATATATTCGACAAGGTCATACATGGTACAGTCAAGTGGTAAAATCTTGAATATTCAGTACAAAAGAATAATCGTTCGTGACATTACGCTGAAAAGACATCCTTCAGGTAACAAATGTAACAGTATGGAAATATAGCTCAAAAGAGTAATAAAGGGGTAATATTTCCAGCATTGCTAACACACTGGAGTAGGATGGCAACAATAAATTAGAAGACATATCCATTGTAATTACAAGGTAAGGGGGTGGAATTGCTGGCTCTTCCCCTTCCCAGCCAGGTCCAGATAGCAACAGCTGCTCCATTAGTTAGCCATTAAATCTAAAAACTCTTCCGAGTCTCAGAGAATCGTCCATGCGGCCCAGGTAAAGGTACACTATATTGTCAAAAGTATTGGGACACCTGCCTTTACACGCACATGAACTTTAATGGCGTCTTAGTCCATAGGGTTCAATATTGAGTTGGCCCCGCCCTATACAGCTATAGAGAGATGCCTACAGAGGACGCCGTATTTTACAATGATAGTCATTGTAACATACAGTGTGTCTCCTGTAGGCATCCGCCCCTTACTCTCTCAATAATACATCCGCCCCTTTTAGAAATCCACCCCCATCGTATGAGCCATCATGTGGCCTCTTCTGTATGCATCCCCGCCCCTTGCACAGTTCAATGAATATTCAACTGCCAGGCTCCCTTAGCTGGAATGGCGTGAAGGGAACCGTAAGGCTTCACTCCCGGGTTCCCTTACCTAGAATGACGTGAAGGGAACCAAAAGGCTTCACTGCCGGGTTCCCTCACCTAGAATGACGTGAAGGGAACTGAAAAGCTTCACTGCCGGGTTCCCTTACTTGGAATGGCGTGAAAGGACCTGAAAGGCTTCACTGCCGGGTTCCCTCACCTGGAATGACGTGAAGGGAACCGAAAGGCTTCACTGCCGGGTTCCCTCACCTGGTATGGCATGAAGGGAACTGAAAAGCTTCACTGCTGGGTTCCCTCACCTGGAATGGCGTGAAGGGAACCGAAAGGCTTCACTGCCAAGTTCCCTCACCTGGAATGGCATGAAGGGAACCGAAAGGCTTCGCTGCCGGGTTCCCTTACTTGGAATGGCGTGAAGGGACCTGGAACCAAAAGGCTTCACTGCCGGGTTCCCTCACCTGGAATGGCATGAAGGGAACCGAAAGGCTTCACTGCCGGGTTCCCTTACTTGGAATGGCGTGAAGGGACCTAAAAGGCTTCACTGCCGGGTTCCCTCACCTGGAATGGCAGCAGCTGCACCAAGAGTCGATCTGAAGATTGGCGGGGGTTCTGACATTGAGGGCTCCCTGGACAGGCAAGTGTTCATATAGTAAATGTCAGCAGCTACCGTATTTGCAGCTGCTGACATTTTTTTTACCCCCAGGGCGGAACTTCACTTTACCATAAACACTTGGAAAGATACTAAAGAGGATCCTTTTAGACTAAATATTCAAAAGCAAGCTTGAGCCCATTTTGTCTCTGTAGTATTAATAGTACCCTTCACTACCCAAAACACCGGAACTCAATAATTTGGCGTCAAGTCACAAACCTTTGGCCATTTGGTTTACTTGTACTTGATTCTAAATTTAGGGAATGTCAGGGATCACAATTACAGTAACAGCCTCCCGTCAATGTTCTTAAAAGGAAAAAAAAAAGTGTTCATCAACATGACAGCCATTTAGTTGAACACAAGTATTCATTAAATTTGCATATTATTCAGCGGAGGATAAAAAGAAAATATTAAAAGCAATTAAAATTGTGTAAATTTATCTTAAGGCTGTAACAAATGTTTATTTTTTTGCCTTTGAACCCCCTGCCTGGAGCTCTCCTTTAATGACCTCTTGAAGATAAAGAGTTAAAACAAACATATCCAAAAACGCACCAAAAGTTCAAACAATTTCTCAAAGCAATTATACTCCCCGCGCTCCAGGAGACCCGCATTGTAAACTTAGAGCATAAAATTCAAATGCAAATTAGGGCAGGAGCACATGATTATAGCGCATACCTAATTCACAATGAAACGGTCGTTAAGCCGACAAAAACACTGTGCGGTAATATTTTGTGTAACACCAATTATTATTGCATATTTAACAACCTTTAGTTAATCTAGCCAATCGCGGCTTTACAGGAAAATATCCAAATGTGGGGAAAAAAATAAAAATCACATGGAATGACAGGCTGTTACTTTCTAACTGCAAAAGCGTGAAATATGTCCACGGAAGGAGTGAATTTATTACATAATTAGGGATTCCACGGATCCTTTCTAGGAAAAAACTGTTCTGATTTCTCAAAGTACAGCTCCGTTTTTAAAATTATTATAGGCGAGACCTGTATCCTAAATACACTATATTGTCAAAAGTACTCAGTCCACTCTGCGCAATAAAATACTATCCAAAATAATTCCTCAAACAGTTCTCACTGCTGATTGGACCGTGTACCCTGCCCTGAATGCAAAAGGAGGGAGGGGGGGTTTTGTTCAGAGTACTACCCGTGTTTTTCATAAACAGTCCATGTTCAGCAACCAAACGAGTATTGTCTTGTTTTGTGGTTGTTGGCGGTTGGAATATCTGATATCTATATTCAGACTGGGAGGAAGTGGTATATGACAAAAGCACTCAAGCGGAGTGTGGGACGTTTAGTTACAGTATTCTTTTTTTTAGTTACTAGGCATGGAGGAGGGAGGGACTGGGCTGTCATTAAGGATCTGTATACACGCCCACATGTGTGATGTCAATATCATGTGACCTGGCTAGCTCTGATCAATAAGGAAATGTTCTCTCCAACAAGAGACCAAACTGAGCATGTGCGGCAGTACTACCCTCAACTGTGTCTTATCTGGCCTTGCCTAGAGAGACCCTGCAGGAGGGGGGAGGATCTGTCCATACAGGATATAAATAGCCTTTTTACACAATGCAGAGGATGAACCCCCTTAAGCTCCACAGTGAGTATAACAAATGTATCTGTATGTGCAGAATAGCATGCTTAAGACCCCTTTTACACCGGGGCGGTTTTCAGGTGCTTAAGCGCTGCAAATAGCCTCTAAGCGCCTGAAAACCGCCTCCCATTCATTCCAGTGTGACTTTTCACAATGGGGCGGTGCGCTTGCGGGACGTTACTAAAGGCCTGCAAGCAGCATCTTTGGGGCGGTTTGGGAGCGTTGTATTTAGCGCTCCCAAAACACCCTGCACATTGAAATGAATGGGCAGCACTTCGGAGGCACCTGAAAAGTGCCTCGGAAGCGGCGCAACATGGAAGTTTTCTACCTCATTTGAATAGCTGTGTGTTCCCCCGCTGCGCCTCGTCATATATAGCCCCTCCCCCTTGTCCGGGAACTTTGATAGACAGATCACCCATCCCAGAATTGGATGGGTGATCTGTCTATCAAAGTACCTGGACAAGGGGGAGGGGCTATATATGACGAGGCGCGGCGGGGGAACACACAGCTATTCAAAAGAAAGCTGTAATGTTGGCTTTCTCTTTGGGGACATGGCTGCATTTGTGGGGGACATGGCTGCAGTTGTGGGTGGACACGGCTGCATTTGTGGGGACACATTTAAAAAAAAAAAGTATCGGGGGAGCTGCGGTGGCTCAACGCGATTGGCACTGCGCTGACAAGCCATTCACCTCTGCAGCTATGGGTTCGGATCCCGGTCTCGGCTACATGTGAATTGAGTTTGGTGGTCTCAGCCCGGCTCCCGGTGGGTGTGCTATGCGAGGTAAGCCTGCGCTTAGTACGCCCACCCCCCCTCCCACAAAAACCACCACACTTACACGCAGTCGAAATTGGGTTAACATGCACGCACTTTGACCACGCGGTCTCTAAAAAGAGAGGCGAAGGAGTAACGGGGCTGGTTGAGCGGGCTAGATCCTCTCACTCCCTTATAGGGAGTCCCTCTGCCCCGTTGGGCTTCAAAGCGGAGCAGGTAGGAGGACCCACTCACACACCCACCATTTCCACCCGGGGCATGGAGAAAGGTGGCAGAATGCCTCTGGGGGAGGCCTGCTTACTTCCAACTCCTGCAGTCCGGCTCCTCTCTCGAGTACACGCACAAAATAAACTTTAAAAAAAAAAAGAAGTATCGGTATTCGGTATCAGCGAGTACATGAAAAAAAGTATCGGTACTTGTACTCGGTCCTAAAAAAAGTGGTATCGGGACAAACCTAATGGTAGTCTATACCAGCCTACCCCTGATGGGTTCAAACGGTAGGCTTGGGCAGACCACCAATTGTTTTAACTGGTTGAATACAGAAAATTAAAAACTGAAAACAAAACTTGCCAAGTAGTTCAATAAGATGGGTCCAGGGTGATTTACTACATCTGTGGTATGTACCTACACGGCTTAAGTGTACTTCACACTTGTCAAAAGATTACACCTTACACTCTTAAGTATTTGGATGTTCTGGGATGGGAAAACCAGGTATGCCATTTCTTTCTTAATGTGATGGTGGAGTCGTTTTTATAAGAAAACATTAGTTCATCAATAAAATGCCTTTTGACCTCTCTGATATATACAAGGGGGCAATATGGTCTGGTGAGTGCGGTGTGGCATGTTTACACATTTTTTTTCCCCTTTGGAGCACACGTGGATTGGAATAAGTACAGAGCACACACATATATATATAATTGCAGTTTATTGATGCACTTTTATTGTTACACAATTAAGGGTGTATAAGTCACTAGCGCTATTCTTTGTCCCATCTTTTGCATAGGGGATTATATATTTTGGTTATCAGCAAGTTTATTTGAAGCCTTATATTTTTGTAGAAGTATTTGATTTATAGGACAAGCAAGGGTGTTATTTATTTAACCACTTGACCTCTGGAAGATTTACCCCCCTCCATGAACAGGGCATTTTTTTGCAATACGGCACTGTGTTACTTTAACTGAAAATTGCGCGGTTGTGCAAACGCTCTACCCAAATAAAATTGACGTCTTTTTTTTATCCCACAAATAGAGTTTTCTTTTGGTGGTAATTGATCTCCTCTGCGGTTTAATTTTTTTTGGAGTTATAAACAAAAATAGACTTTGAGCCGGTTCACACTGGGGCGACTCATCAGGCGACTCAGCCGCCTGACAAGTCGCGTCCCATTCTATTCAATAGAACCGTTCTAATAGGACGCAAGTCGCTCCGACTTAGAAAAAGGTTCCTGCACGACTTCGGGGGCGACTTGCATTGACTTCTATACAGAAGTCATTTTGCAAGTCGCCTCTGAAGTCGTCTTCAGGGCGCCTTGCCGAGTCGCCCCCGAAGTCGTGCCGCCCCAGTGTGAACCGGCTCTATATATACACATACATTATATATATATATATATATATATACACACACATACATAGATATATATATCTCTATCTATCTATCTATCTATCTATCTATCTATATATATATAATTATAATATATTTTTTTTTTACTTTTTGCTATAAAACACATTCCATAAAGAAATTGAAAAAACAAAAATGTCTTCATAAATTTAGGCCCAATATGTATTCTGCTACATATTTTTAACCACTTCAGCCCCGGACCATATCGCTGGTCAATGACCCGGGCCACTTTTTCCGATTCGGCACTGAGTCGCTTTAACTGACAATTGCGCGGTCGTGCGACGCGGCTCCCAAACAAAATTGGCATCCTTTTTTCCCCCACAAATAGAGCTTTCTTTTGGTGGCATTTGATCACATCTGCGGTTTTTATTTTTTGCGCTATAAACAAAAATAGAGCGACAATTTTTTTTTTTTTTTAATTAATATTTTTTACATTTTGCTATAATAAATATCCCCCAAAAATATATATATAAAAAAAATATATTTTTTTTCCTCAGTTTAGGCTGAGACGTATTCTTCTACATATTTTTCTAAAAAAAAAAAAAAAATTAAGCGTTTGATTGGTTTGCGCAAAAGTTATAGGGGCAGATTCATATAGATCTGCGGATCTTTAGATCTGCTAGATCTACCTGGTTTACGATCCGCCGGTGCAATTTAGCGAGGCAAGTGCATGATTCATAAAGCACTTACCTCGCAAACTGCACCGTCGGATCCTAACTCCCCCCGGCGGAATGCAAATTCCGCGGCTAGGGGGAGTGTACAATTTAAATCAGGCGCGTTCCCGCGCCGATTTAACTGCGCATGCGCCGGGGCGAAAATGCCCAGTGCGCATGCTCCAAATGACGTCGCTACGACGTGATTGTTTGCGGCGGGTACGTCGTTTGCGGCCATCGGTATTCCCGATCGCGGTACGCAAACGACGTAGAAAATAAAAAAATCGGCGCGGGAACGTCGGCCATACTTAACATTAGCTACCCCTCATAGAAGCAGGGGTAGCTATCCGCCGGAAAAACCCGAACGCAAACTACGTAGAAAACGAGCGACGGGCGGGCGTACGGACGTGAATCGGCGGTTTTCCTCATTTGCATATGCGACGGGTAAAAAATCGCGACGACACCTAGCGGCCGGCGGGAGATTACAGCCTAAGATTCGACTGGTGTAAGTCACTTACACCAGTCGGATCCAAGGGAGATCTATGCGGAACTGATTCTTATGAATCAGTCGCATAGCTCCGACGGTGGGATCTCACAGATCCGACCGTCGGGTCTCACAGATACGACGGCGGATCAGGAGATCCGCCGGCGTATCTATTGATGAATCTGCCCCATAGTGTCGACAAAATAGGGGGTCGTTTTATGGCATTTTTATTAATATTTTTCAGTGTGTGTATGGTCCCATGAGTTGTCAGTCATTATATATATATATTATATATACACACACAAACACACTTCTCCGTGTGGAAAGCGATTTTCCCTAATGCAATCTCAGGGTTTTACTTCCAGTTTTCACCGGGGTATACCTGTGTTCTATGTAGCAAGGGTTTTCATGCGTGTCCCTTGCCATATGATGCAATGCTTGTTATCCTCCCCTAAACTCATTCATACTCTGAGACAGCAAGGTACTTTTAATTACAGCCCGAGCATACCTTCAGTTTGCCCTTGACAGCCAATAACACTTGGGAGTTACAATGAATGATTTATAAGAAAATATATCTGAGCGGGAAAAGAAATAAAGACATGGTTAAAAAAAAAATAAAAGGAAAAAAAAAAATCACAAATGAAATTAACATTTTTATTTGCATACATAAATACAAAACTAATATACATAAACAAATAAATAAGAAAAAAAAACACACACACACACAAAAATTAAAACTAAAAATTTACATAAATAAAAGATGAAACATGGCTACATAAAAAACACACAAAAATTTAAAACTAAAATGGCAAAACAAAAAAAAAAAGGAAAACAAAATGAAATGGTTACCAAGGCAATGCAGGTCAGGGTATCAAGGATGGAGGATTCACACAATATTAAAAAGAAATCCAAAAGGGTGGTCAGGAACATGAACTCTGCAAAACAGATGGAGGAGCTAAAGTGAGTTATCTGGGGACTCTGACAGCAAATATAAAAATGATGGAAATGCACATGAAAAATTAAAGCAAAAAAAGAAAAACAAAAAAATAAATCAAAATAAAAACAAAACAAATAAAAAACAAAAACAGTTAGTGCATGAACTAAACACTACATACACGGTGATTGTACCCACAAACTACGTAGAAAAACTGCCAACATGGGCTTTTATGCAGGTGTGCAGTCAGTCCCACCCCCTTTTATAAGCCCCTCCCCACCCTTTATAAAGCTTTATCCCAAACACTTTACCTGGATCTTTCAATAAAGCAATGCAACAAAGGAAAGGAATCCCTGTCAAGACATTTAGGATGTACAAGCACTATGAAACAATTCATTCTCGAAGTTCTGAGATAAAAAAAAAAAAAAAAAACACACTTTCACTTGTTTTTCCTCTCTAGATCATTGTGTTCCCTTCAAGCAGTGAGCACCTTTAGGGCTCTTTCACACGGGCGGCCCCTGCCAGTTTTTTTTGGCGGACCTGAACGGGCGCTCCGTGCTCCTCTATGGAGCCGCGGATGTCAGCGGTGACATGCCCGTTGACATTTGACCCGCTCCGATCCGCCAAAGTGTGATGGAGGAAAAACCTACTTTTCCATCCGTCTGGCGGTTCGGGTGAACACGGACAGACGGTCCGTGTTCATCCGATCCCCCCATAGGGGAGAGCGGAGAAAAGACAGGGCGGTCCCTGCACAGTGTGCGGGGACCGCCCTGTCATCCGCCGGCTCAGCGGGGATCAACGGAGCGATCCTTAGACCCCTTTCACAAGAAGAGTCTGAGGATTTGTGCTCAAAAGGGAGATTTGAGGGGGAGAAGATTTGTACTAGGAGGGGGGAAAAAAATTCCCCCGGAGAGGGTGGATTTGTGCTGGGGGCATATGGGGAATGAGAGTATTTGAGCTGGGGGGTGCAAAGATTCATGCTGGAAAGGGGATTTCTGTAGGGGGGCAGATTTGTACATGGAAGGAGGGGGAATTTATTCGAAGGGGGTGAGCAGATTAGCGTTTTTTTTTATAGTTGCCGATACATATTGCTCATACATCCTGGGGGGGATTTGGCATTTTCGCCCCGGGCTCTGGGTGACCTTGTGCCGGAACCGATTCCGCTCAGGCTTCAGGAGGAACCAGGGGCGGACTGACCATTCGGACTCTCGGGCACTGCCCAAGGGCCCCATGCCACTAGGGGGCCCCATCAGGGTTGCCAGGCTCAATAAAACCAGGAACAGTATGGAAAAATCTGTTTTTTTTACATCAGTCCCTGATATGTCCGAAACGGACATCCTTTTGATGTGAAAATTCTGAGATTTTAGCTGCCCCGCCTCTGTAATGCCTCCAGGTGTGGTGTCCATCTGTAAGCCCGGGGGCCCCATAATCTTCTATTGCCCGGGAGCCCCATGAGTTGTCAGTCCACCCCTGGGAGGAACTTAAAGAGGAGTTCCACCCAAATTTGGAACTTCCTCTTAACCCACTCCTCTCCCCCTTATATGCCACATTTGGCATGTAATTTTTTTGGGGGGGGAGTGGGGGCTTCAGCACGAGTGGGACTTCCTGTCCCACTTCCTCCTTCCTGTAGGCGACTAAGCTTAATCGCCTTCGGGAAGTGGCTGCTGTAGGCGATCGCCTAGGACACGTCACAGGTCCTAGGCGATCTCCTGGCCAATTACACGGCGCGGCGCCGGGCCGCGACGCTCGCGCATGCGCAGTGCCGCTCGCGCAGTGGGTGCCCGGCCGTGAAGCCGAAAGCCGTCACGGCCGGGTGCCCACACTGAAGATGAAGACGCCGGCCGGGGAGGGGGGGGAGAGGAGCGGAGCCCCGGCCGGCGCGTCGCTGGAGCAGGTAAGTGCCTGTTTATTAAAAGCCAGCAGCTACACTTTTTGTTGCTGCTGGCTTTTAATAAACATACAAATGGCTGGAACTCCCCTTTAAATGGCTTACACCTATAGCAAGGGCATTATTCATCTTTAGTCTTTTGGTAAAGGTGAACTAATCCTTTAAGGCCGGGGTAGGCAACCTCGGCCTTCCAGCTGTGGGGAAACCACAAGTCCCATGAGGCATTGCAAGACCCTGACAATCACAGGCATGACTCCTGGAGGCAGAGGCATGATGGGATTTGTAGTTTCACCACTGCCGGAGGGCCGACCCCCTGCTTTAAGGCCTCCGATTGGCGGCTCTAGGCAGTTCACTATTCTCCGGATTTATAAAGCAGCCTCGCTGTGACGGTGTATAAGCAGCAAACTAAGAGCAAAATTATTAAATCAACTCTACCAATCTTCTAGAAAAAAAGGCACCCAGCCGATTGTCATTACAACCCAAATCATAATTCTAAAATGATTTCAAATGATACATAAAATAGTCTGACAAATGAATACAAATGAGAGACGAGCTTCAGAGTAACAAAAAGCGTAGTATTACAATAAAATAAAAACGTAGAATGGTTTTTACGATAAAACGAGCCTGTGCTTTGTTTCACTTTAATGACGACCCCTCACCAGCTACACCATACACACCTTCCCTTCCCAGCCTTCACCCTGTATGGGTGTTGGGCTTAAAGCGGAGGTTCACCCTTAGAGGGCACTTTTTCCCCTTAGATTCCTGCTCGTTTTCTCTAGGGGAATCGGCTATTTGTTTTAAAATATGTGCAGTACTTACCCGTTTACGAGACGCATCCTCTCCGTCGCTTCCGGGTATGGGCTGCGGGAATGGACGTTCCTTCTTGATTGACAGTCTTCCGAGAGGCTTCCGACGGTCGCATCCATCGCGTCACGATTTTCCGAAAGAAGCCGAACGTCGGTGCGCAGGCGCAGTATAGAGCCGCACCGACGTTCGGCTTCTTTCGGCTACGAGTGACGCGATGGATGCGACCAACGGAAGCCTCTCGGAAGACTGTCAATCAAGAAGGAACGCCCACTCCCGAACACCCATACCCGGAAGCGACGGAAGAAGATGCATCTCGAAAACGGGTAAGTACTGCTCATATTTTAATACAAATAGCCGATTCCCCTAGACAAAACGAGCAGGAAGCTAAGGGGAGAAAAAAAAAAAAAATTAATAAATGGGTGAACTCCCGCTTTAAGGTTGTCCAACCTGTCGACCACCAGCACGGTCATGTGACAGGAATGGAAAAGTCACACGTTTCCTCATAATAATAGGAAGTACTGGGTATAGTAATACCGCCGATTGCGAGTAACCTGGTTTACGAGCGTTTCGCAATACAAGCTATTGCCGTATTTTCCGGCGTATAAGACGACCTTATGGATGCAAAAAAAATGCATCCAAAGTCGGGGGTCGTCTTATACGCCGG
>NC_053498.1:146380699-146405699 GCF_905171775.1 Rana temporaria
CACCTTTGGCGTGCGTTTGTCTGCGCCGAGGGAAACGACACCTTGTGTGGAAAAGAAAATAAATAAGTAAAAATAATGATAGCGCTCGGCATACAGTAAAATCGTAACTGCTGAACTGGTGGCTCTTGCTGTTCTGCGAGTCTAACTGGGAGGAATTCAAAGATGCGAGACGGGGAAAAAAGCGGCAGATTGCAGCCTTTGATGCGCCGGGAAGATCATAAGCTCTCCTTTGCACAGATCTAAGGATTGTGTTAGCGTCTTATTTAAAAGCTAGACCCATTTCATTAAATATGAAACTGGTACACGGGGCGCCTCCGAATCGCCACTGCAGACACCGGGATTTTATAGAAAGGAGATTACCGGGAAGTTTTATTTTTTCTGATCCGAAAAACAAACCTTCGGCTGGGAGAACGTCAATTTTAAGAATTAGAAATTATCAGCTGAACAATAAAAGAGAACACACTGTATACAGAGACTCGGGTCCGAACAGTGGGGGGGGGGGGGGAACAGTGGGGGGGGGGGGGAACAGTGGGGGGGGGGGGGGGGGAACAGTGGGGGGGGGGGGTATTAGGAAGTGAAGCTGATGAAAATCCTAAAAAAAGAAAGCAAAGCTTTCGCCAGGCGTCCGCGTCGTTACAAAGCGGCTAATCTACCGCCTCGGTCTATGACACTCAAGAATTGATGTCCCAGCTCCCGCCCCCTTCCCATACATCACGATAAGACAGCGCAACGCATATGCCACGCCGCGTACGCGGATCTTTCATCCTGCTTCAGACCTGTCATTCCCGGCATGCAGAGGAGGGGCCACACACAGAGGCAAAAAACTCAAACCTTCTCCACGTGACCCATCAGGCACACCAGAAAATATTTATACTTTTTTTAAAATATATTCTATTTGTATGTATTATTTATTTATCGAATATATGTATTTTAAGCTTGGAGGAGGATTAGGAGGAGGAAGAGGAAGAAAAAAGAAAGAAGGAAGAAGGAGAAAAAAAAAGAAGGAGAAAAAAAAGAAGAAGGAAGAAGGAAGAAGGAGAAAAAGAAGAAGGAAGAAGGAAGAAGGAGAAAAAGAAGAAGGAAGAAGGAGAAAAAGAAGAAGGAAGAAGGAGAAAAAGAAGAAGGAAGAAGGAGAAAAAGAAGAAGGAAGAAGGAGAAAAGGAAGAAGGAGAAAAAGAAGAAGGAGAAAAAGAAGAAGGAGAAAAAGAAGAAGGAAGAAGGAGAAAAAGAAGAAGGAAGAAGGAGAAAAAGAAGAAGGAAGAAGGAGAAAAAGAAGAAGGAAGAAGGAGAAAAAGAAGAAGGAAGAAGGAAGAAGGAGAAAAAGAAGAAGGAAGAAGGAAGAAGGAGAAAAAGAAGAAGGAAGAAGGAGAAAAAGAAGAAGGAAGAAGGAGAAAAAGAAGAAGGAAGAAGGAGAAAAAGAAGAAGGAAGAAGGAGAAAAAGAAGAAGGAAGAAGGAGAAAAGGAAGAAGGAGAAAAAGAAGAAGGAAGAAGGAGAAAAAGAAGAAGGAAGAAGGAGAAAAAGAAGAAGGAAGAAGGAGAAAAAGAAGAAGGAAGAAGGAGAAAAAGAAGAAGGAAGAAGGAGAAAAAGAAGAAGGAAGAAGGAAGGAGAAAAAGAAGAAGGAAGAAGGGGAAAAAGAAGTAGGAAGAAGGAGAAAAAGAAGAAGGAAGAAGGAAGAAGGAGAAAAAGAAGAAGAAGGAAGAAGGAGAAAAAGAAGAAGGAAGAAGGAGAAAAAGAAGAAGGAAGAAGGAGAAAAAGAAGAAGGAAGAAGGAGAAAAAGAAGAAGGAAGAAGGAGAAAAAGAAGAAGGAAGAAGGAGAAAAAGAAGAAGGAAGAAGGAGAAAAAGAAGAAGGAAGAAGGAGAAAAAGAAGTAGGAAGAAGGAGAAAAAGAAGAAGGAGAAAAAGAAGAAGGAAGAAGGAGAAAAAGAAGGAAGAAGGAGAAAAAGAAGAAAGAAGAAGGAAGAAGGAAGAAGAAATCAGTGTTGCCGGGCTCTTAAGTCAATAAAAGTGCTATAAATGGAGCCATTCTGCCGACTAAATGCATTTTTTTAGCAGATTTTACAGTCTAAAAAGGAGAATAAAAAAGTGAATATTACCAACACTTAAATGGCGCTTGCCAGCCAAACACGGGATTGGAGTTTGCAAGGAGTTATTTTCCACTAATGCTCATCCATCCGGGTGGGGGGAGGGGGGTGCACAGGGCGCTCCGTCTCTGAAAATCATAAGCTTCAACAAAAACGCACTTTTCTTTTTAACTACTTACCATCCAGAAGATTTACCCCCCCTCTTCATGACCAGGCCATTTTTGGGGCTACCAATTCAGTCCCGGAAGGATTTACCCCCTTAATGATAGGGCTGGGGAAAAAATCGGTTTGAATCGAGTTGCGAGGGCAAATCGATTCAAATTTTGATCAAATCGTTCTTTTATATATATATTTTTTTTTACATAGGTCGGCGCTCCGCAGACCAGGCCTGAAGACGGGGCCTCGCCTAAAAATCCTGCCTGCAGCTTGCCGCGATCCTGGGAAAAGCCTGCGGAAGCTCCATTTTTGGATGGAACTCCGCTTTAAATACCGAGGTGTCATGACGTGGCCTCTGCTTAAGACAGAAAATAAAAAATGTAATAAAAATAAATAAAAATTGCTACCCAAATCTTTAACTGCTCTATTCATAAAGACAATAAGTGACGGCGCAATTTGTCGAAACAGCCGCTATCTGAGCCGTCGGATGATTCAGACGGCGAGCTCGCTGCCAACACGTTTGCACATAGAGACAGCGCTGGAAGATTTAATTAGATGGTCTGGCATCAGAGAGTTGGCAAACGAGGAGGGAAAAGACAAACTGGCCTGTCTGCCGCCTAGTATGTGACCGAGATAGGAACAAAATGAACAGATAAACAGAACTCCTTTGGAATGTGCCGAATGAGGACAAAAAGACGCGGCTCGGGACGATCTGCTTCATTAAAAAGCTCAGCAAGAGTAAAATATTGTCCGGGGTATTTAAATATCTCCAGCTGTCGTATTTACTACAAATGAACTGCGAGGACACAGCGGCGGTGACCTATGGGTCATTGGTCAGCCCCTCTGCACCACCCAGCTCACTTGAAAAGGTAAGGAGCCAAATGGAAGACCGTTGGCTGAAAAGTGACTACGTTCTATCGCTGTTCAGGTATTCAGGAGCCGTGGGTACTAGAGCCGTCTGCAGAGGCGGCTCTTTAATTAGGCAAATTAGGCGGTCGCCTAAGGCCTCGAACTCACAGGGGCCTCGTGGCCGCCTAACTTTTCCAATGCATTACTCCAGTTTTGAGGGACAGGGGACCTCAACTCTGCTGTGCTCAAGCAGCATTAAGAGCCCTGACTCAAAAGCAGGGGCCGCCAGCGTCCCCAACAACCAGTGAATATCGGTGACACCACCCCTTGTGACTTCAATGACCCGGCATGCCCTCAGTCAATGACGTCACAAGGTGACATCACCGGGTGCCCCCCCCCCTTAGTTATTAAAGAGCAGGATTCTGGGGGCCGCCTTGTTAAAGGGGGCTTCCAGAATTCGATAAGCCCCCCTGCCCGCAGACCCCCACAACCACCGGCCAGGGTTGTTGGGAAGAGGCTCTTGTCCTTGAATTATTTTTTCCATTATGGGCGGGAGTGGGGGCCCCCATATCAAGTTTTGCCTAAGGCCCCACAAAGCCTAGAGCCGACTCTGACTGTCTGAATACCATGGCCTAATGTATGTGTGAAAAGGCTGGACCAATAGAAGTGAAAGTTGGTTCCGATGGATCTACCATAATGCCGCATAAACGCAATCGGAAATCCCGACAACAAACCCGTGTTTTTGTGCATACACACGGTCGCACAAATGTTTTCGGAAAATTCCTAACGCCAAGAACGCGGTGACCTACAACGGCACTATTAAAGGGACGTTCGAATACCAGTCGTGTTAGTAGAAGTTTGGCGAGAGACAATTCGCGCTTTTCAGCCTTCGTGCTTTTCAGTCCGTTACAGCGTGACGAATGTGCTATCTCCATTATGAACGCTAGTTTTACCAGACCGAACGATTCTGTCTCGTACTTGATTCGGAGCATGCGTTGAGAATTTTGTGCGTCGGAATTGTCCACACACGATAGGAATTTACGAGACAGGCGAGTCCCTTTTGCGCAGCCGTGCCGTTCTGCCGACGTAAATGTACATGCGGCAGTCGGCAAGTGGTTAATTCATTTGTAATACTCAAAGCAAACTCCCCCTTATCCATCCATGTGTCTAAGGTTTTATTTTGTTGAGAAATCACTTTGAACCTCCCGGATTTCTATCACAGCCATCTTGAGTAAGGGCAGACGATTCATGTAGCATGTACTTCCTGGAATCCATGATCTGCCCTTAGCTCAGACAGGAAGGTAATTTTACCACAAAAAAAGGGAAAAACATATTGACTTGTGTATAAGCCTAGGGTGTCCATCTGCATGCCTCACTTAACCTCACTGTGCCCAAGCCTCACTGTGCCCAAGCCTCACTGTGCCCAAGCCTCACTGTGCCCAAGCCTCACTGTGCCCAAGCCTCACCGTGCCCAAGCCTCACCGTGCCCAAGCCTCACCGTGCCCAAGCCTCACCGTGCCCAAGCCTCACCGTGCCCATGTCCAAGCCTCACTGTGCCCAAGCCTCACTGTGCCCATGTGCATGCCTCACTGTGCCCATGCCTCACTGTGTCCATGTCTCACTGTGTCCATGACAAGACCGGCCGGTACCGGGTCCTGAAAATCACCAGAGAAATTACCGTTTAACATGGGAGTCTATGGAAGCGGTGCCCAGCTTTGAAAAATCGGTGCTCCCCGGCCGTAGGTCCCCCGAACAACAAACTTTGCACACGTGTAGAGGAGAAATGGGGCTACATGTGTGCCAAGTTCCGAGTCCATGAGACCTAAGACCGGCCGCTACCCGGTCCCGAAAGTCACCAGAGAAATGACCGTTTAACATGAAAGTCTATGGAAAAGGTGCCCAGCTTTGAAAAAACGGTGCTCCCCGGCCGTAGGTCCCCCGGACAACAAACTTTGCACACGTGTACCGGGTCCGGAAAGTCACCAGAGAAATGACCGTTTAACATGGGAGTCTATGGAAGCAGTGCCCAGGTTTGAAAAATCGGTGCTCCCCGGCCGTAGGTCCCCCGGACAACAAACTTTGCACACTTGTAGAGGAAGAGTGGGACTACATGTGTGCCAAGTTATGGCCGGCCGGCACCGGGTCCCCAAAGTCCGGGAGATCAGGCGCAAAAAGGTGACTCGAGTATAAGCCGAGGGGGGCATTTTCAGCACAAAAAACAAAAATGTGCTGAAAAACTCGGAGTATATACGGTAGATCAATAGATCCACTTTTCAAAGGCGATTCTTTGCATGCAGGTAATTACTTGAAAAAAGAAATAAAACAGAAGGGAGAAAGGTGCAAGTTTTAGAAGGATGATCTCCATTCTATTGGCACTCGGCTCACACAGCAGAGAAGTGCCCGTGAGTCAGTCCTCCATTCAGCACATCAATCGCTTTCTATTCAATCTGTTAACTGTGTGTGTGTACAAGATCACACCGAACCCGCTGAGCCGCTAACATAATCTCATCGGTGACAGCCTCCGCTGAAAGGATCTTGAGCGGCGCCTAGTAAAAATATTACAGCGCTCCGCCACTTGGCAGGTGATGTGGTGTATAATATTTGCCAGAAGAGGGGAAAAAGATAATATTGCATTGGGATTCAGCCGCACAGCGGGGAGCCGACAGACAAAAGTATTTCTGTGAATAAAAAAATAAAAAAAAGAGCCGTCTAAAACAAGTGGCATTCAAAAGGCCGCAACGCGACGGGAATGTGCGGGGAAACTTAAAGTGGACCTGTCATCACATACAGAACATGTCAATTCTTTTCACTTACCCCTTTTCTTTATTCCGTCGCAGCTTTTGGCGCAACAGGGATTCACTCTAAATAAGAACGCATCGGCTTTGTGATTTGTGCCAACGTCGGCGGGTTTCTGAATGGGCAACGAAGCGCGTAATGCAAACAAAAGTGGGCCCGGGGGTTACCGAGCTGCAACGGGCCGGTGCCCGAAACGTGGAAAGTTTAACCACTTCCCTACCGCACGCCGTCATATGACGTCCTTGACTTTGTGGGGGGGGATATCAGAATGATGGGGGCAGCATTCAGATATCCTTTTCAGCTGGCGATTCTGTGCACCATAAGAACGATCATAGAGGCACCGCTTGATCGTTCTTATAGGCGACGGGAGGGGACACCTCCCCCCCCCGGACACACCCCCCAAGCATCCGGTGCTTCTCAGGGCTCTCCCGTGCCATCGGGCACCTGGAGAAAGAATCGTCCGGCGCCGGCTGATAACTAAAGAGATTTCCAGGATCTCTATGACCGTCGGAGGCCCGGGCACGACGTTATGGCGTCACGCCCAGGTTCCCGGAAGTAAATAAAGCCGCGATCGCAGCTGTCGGCATGAGATCTGTGAATTTTTTTTTCCCGATTTCATGCTTTCCGGCCTGGAGGAGAGATGTGGGGGTCTTATTGACCATGCATCTCTCCATAAAGAGGACCCGTCGCTAACCATTCCTATTTTCTTGGCACACTTTGGGTCCCTTAGTGCAATTGAGCATGGTTTAAACTCCAAGGCCCCCTGAGTATTGTTGCTGACCATGTCCATCCCTTTATGACTACAGTGTCCCCATCTTCTGATGGCTCCTTCCAGCAGGATAATGCACCATGTCACAAAGCTCCAATCATCTCACCACTGGACAATGAGGTCCCTGTCCTCCAATGGCCTCCACACTCACCACATTATATTATATATATATATATATATATATATATATATATATATATATATATATATATATATATATATATATATATATATATATATATATATATATATATATATATATAATTACATTTTATTATATATAATTTTTATTAATTTTATTATATATATAATTTTATACATATTAAATTATATATATATATATATATATATATATATATATATATATATATATATATATATATATATATATATATATATATATATACACACATATATACACACACACACACACACACACACATTAAATATATTTTATTATTATATATATATAATAAAATATATTTAATATGTATAAAATTATATATATATATATATATATATATATATATATATATATATATATATATATATAAAATAAAAATGATATAAAATATATATTTATATATATATATATATACCGCATTTATCTGCGTATAACACGCACCCTAACTTTAAGAGGGAAATTTCAGGAAAAAAAACTTTCCACAGCCCCCTGCGTATAACACGCAGGCACAGTTTACCCTCCATTTTCTGGGTAAAAAAGTGAGTGTTATACGCCAATAAATACAGTATATATATATATATATTACATTTTTATTATATATATATATATATATATATATATATATATATATATATATATATATTTGTATTGTTTGTTTTTTATTATATATATATATATATATATATATATATATATATATATATATATATATATATATATATTTTATTATTATATATTTTTTCAAATTTTGTTTCCCATGAAAGTGGAGTTACCATTTCAATTAATGTTTTTGTACCCATAGATCAGCTTTACATTTTGGATAATGCCTGGACCTACCCTTTAAATAAAAAGTCTTTGTTGAATGTAATGGCCTTTACTAGACAGATTTTTATGAGAAAATCCCTAAATAAAATCTTGGTGTAAAACGTGTTAATCTCCGGCGCGGTAAGGTCTACACTGAACCCAAAAAAAAGGTCAGATTTAAAAAGCAATATAGCGGAGGCCTTCAGCAAACAGCCAACCTAAAAAAAACAAAAAACCCTCAGCCCACCTGTCAGTGCGTGGGCGGCGAGACGCTGTTGACATAAGTCTACAGCAAATATTTCCTCAGCTCAGATATATAAATCCCTCACATCTGTCTGACAAGTCATCACAGGTAACATTTTACTTTTGAAAAAAATAAATAAAGTCTCATTTAACTACTAGCCGACCGCGCACCGTCATTCTACGGCGGCAGGTCGGCTCTCCTGGGCGAGAGCACGTAGTATAATGTCCGCTCTTTAAGCCGCCAGTAGGGGCGCGTGCCCCCCGCTCGCCCCCGACTCCTGTGCATGTGCCCGGCGGGCTCGATCGCCGCCGGGCACCCGCGATTGCTCGTTACAGAGCGGGGACCGGGAGCTGTGTGAGTAAACACACAGCTCCCGGTCCTGTCAGCGGGGGAAACGCTGATCTTCTGTACATACAATGTATGAACAGAGGATCAGTGTTTCCCCTAGTGAGGCCACCCCCCCCTACAGTTAGAACACACCCAGGGGACATACTTAACCCCTTCCCCGCCCCCTAGTGTTAACCCCTTCCCTGCCAGTGGCATTTTTATAGTAATCCAATGCATTTTTATAGCACTGATCGCTATAAAAATGCCAATGGTCCCAAAAATGTGTCAAAAGTGTCCGCCATAATGTCGCAGCACCGAGAAAAAAAAATCGCTGATCGCCGCCATTACTAGTAAAAAAAATATATTAATAAAAATGCCATAAAAATACCCCCTATTTTGTAAAGGCTATAACTTTTGCGCAAACCAAACGCTTATTGCCATTTTTTTTTACGAAAAATATGTAGAAGAATACGTATCGTCCTAAACTGAGGAAAAACATTTTTTTATATATATATTTTTGGGAGATATTTATTATAGCAAAAAGTAAAAAATATTATTTTTTTTCAAAATTGTCGCTCTATTTTTGTTTATAGCGCAAAAAAAATAAAAACCCGCAGAGGTGATCAAATACCACCAAAAGAAAGCTCTATTTGTGGGAAAAAAAGGACGCCAATTTTGTTTGGGAGCCACGTCGCACGACCGCGCAATTGTCAGTTAAAGCGGCGCAGTCACGAATCGCAAAAAGTCCTCTGGTCTTTGGGCAGCAATATGGTCCGGGGCTTAAGTGGTTAAGAATAAAAAAAAAAAAAAAGAAGGACTGTGATTGCGGCGATTACTGGCCTATGCATAAGCGCTGAGCGTTTTTCCCGCAGACGTGAGCGGCGGGATAAGTTACGGCCGGCGTTAAAACGTGTCATCAATTGCGAAGTACGCGTGTAAAATTGTTTCTTTAGTCACTTTAATGTTCGGAGTAGAATCGTTATTTTAAGTCGCTCCCAAAACATAAACACTCGGAGAAGCGGAGAATAAAACGATATGTATGATAGGTTTTAACTATAATTGCGCTTTAAAGAGTGTTATTTTTTTTCACTCTCTTGTCACAGGCTGCCGAGATGTTTTGGAGAAAAAAAAAAAAAAGACGGAGAGATCGGCTAAAATACGTTCACAGCGACGGGCGAGTTTTTATTTTAATTTTTTTCCCCTACCGTGGCAAGAAATGTCAGGACTGGAGTCAAGGACACTTCCAGCTGTGGCCATGCAATTAGATTAGCGCTTCACAGCCAAGAAAGGTTTGGATCTAATTTGACAATAACTTTCCCCGTGCAGCGACGTCTTCCGCACATACGTTTCTGGCATGCGTTTGTTTTGGCACCCATTTGTTGGCATCAAAGCTTGTCAATCCATTTATACTATAGGAGGTCTGTTTGGGCTTAACCGCTTCTGGACCGCCCCCGCGTAATTTACTGCGGCGGGGGAGGAGGGAGAAGTGTGGAGGAGGATGAGGAGGGGGGAGTGTGGAGGAGGGGGGGGGAGTGTGGAGGAGGAGGAGGGGGGAGTGTGGGGGAGGGGGAAGTGTGGGGGAGGAGGAGGGGGAAGTGTGGGGGAGGAGGAGGGGAAGTGTGGGGGAGGAGGGGGAAGTGTGGGGGAGGAGGGGGAAGTGTGGGGGAGGAGGAGGGGGAATTGTGGGGAGGAGGAGGGGAAGTGTGGAGGAGGAGGGGGAAGTGTGGGGGAGGAGGAGGGGGAATTGTGGAGGAGGAGGGGGAAGTGTGGGGAAGGAGGAGGGGGGGAAGTGTGGGGGAGGAGGAGGAAGTGTGGAGGAGGAGGGGGGGTGTGTGGAGGAGGGGGGAGTGTGGAGGAGGAAGAGGAGGGGGGGGAGTGTGGAGGGGGGGGGGGGGGGGGGGGGGGGGGGGGGGGGGGGGGGGGAGGGGGGGGGGGGGGGGGGGGGGGGGGGGGGGGGGGGGGGGAGGGGGGGGGGGGAGGGGGGGGGGGGGGGGGGGGGGGGGGGGGGGGGAGGGGGGAGGGGGGGGGGGGGGGGGGGGAGGGGGGAGGGGGGAGGGGGGGGGGGGGAGGGGGGGGGGGGGGGGGGGGGGGGGGGGGGGGGGGGGGGGGGGGGGGGGGGGGGGGGGGGGGAGGGGGGGGGGGGGGAGGGGGGGGGGGGGGGGGGGGGGGGGGGGGGGGGAGGGGGGGGGGGGGGGGGGGGGGGGGGGGGGGGGGGGGGGGGGGGGGGGGGGGGGGAGGGGGGGGGGGGGGGGGGGGGGGGGGGGGGGGGGGGGGGGGGGGGGGGGGGGGGGGGGGGGGGGAGGGGGGGGGGGGGGGGGGGGGGGGGGGGGGGGAGGGGGGGGGGGGGGGGGGGGGGGGGGGGGGGGGGGGGGGGGGGGGGGGGGGGGGGGGGGGGGGGGGGGGGGGGGGGGGGGGGGGGAGGGGGGGGGGGGGGGGGGGGGGGGGGGGGGGGGGGGGAGGGGGGGGGGGGGGGGGGAGGGGGGGGGGGGGGGGGGGGGGGGGGGGGGGGAGGGGGGGGGGGGGGGGGGGGGGGGGGGAGGGGGGGGGGGGGGGGGGAGGGGGGGGGGGAGGGGGGGGGGGGGGGGGGGGGGGGGGGGGGGGGGGGGGGGGGGGGGGGGGGAGGGGGGGGGGGGGGGGGGGGGGGGGGGGGGGGGGGGGGGGGGGGGGGGGGGGGGGGGGGGGGGGAGGGGGGGGGGGGGGGGGGAGGGGGGGGGGGGGGGGGGGGGGGGGGGGGGGGGGGGGGGGGGGGAGGGGGGGGGGGGGGGGGAGGGGGGGGGGGGGGGGGGGGGGGGGGGGGGGGGGGGGGGGGGGGGGGGGAGAAAGTGTGGAGGAGGAGGAGGAGGAGAAAGTGTGGAGGAGGAGGAGAAAGTGTGGAGGAGGAGGAGAAAGTGTGGAGGAGGAGGAGGAAGTGTGGAGGAGGAGGAGGAGGAGGAGAAAGTGTGGAGGAGGAGGAGGAGGAAGTGTGGAGGAGGAGGAGGAGAAAGTGTGGAGGAGGAGGAAGTGTGGAGGAGGAGGAGGAGGAAGTGTGGAGGAGGAGGAGGAGAAAGTGTGGAGGAGGAGGAAGTGTGGAGGAGGAGGAGGAGGAAGTGTGGAGGAGGAGGAGAAGGAAGTTTGGAGGAGGAGGAAGTTTGGAGGAGGAGGAGGAGGAGGAGGAGGAGGAGGAGGAGGAGGAGGAGGAGGAGGAGGAGAAAGTGTGGAGGAGGAGGAGAAAGCGTGGAGGAGGAGGAGAAAGTGTGGAGGAGGAGGAGAAAGCGTGGAGGAGGAGGAGTTATGTGCGTGTAAAGGCAGGTGTCCCAATACTTTTGACAATATAGTGTATATCCAAGAAGCCCCCTGAACGGATGATACATCCCCTTCCAGGTTTGGACACAGGAAATCTGATTGCTTCAGCGGGTATCCTCCACCTGCCACCCCCCGTGGTCCGCGACACAACTGCCCGCCTCATTAGTAGACGTTTTGTGTCTTTTGATACCCGGCGGATCCTCCGGTTTAATGTATCAGTTATAAAAGAGCATTTTTCTGTAATTATAGTACAGATTTTTTCCATTTCTGCAGGCCTCTTGGGCATCCGCTTTAAATAAATCTCTGTGATCTCTATGACACAAAGTGGATAAAAAAAAAAAAAGCATAAATTACAAATACCAACAGCATTTTTACAAATATGGAAAGAGCAAAGGTATTTTTTTTAGCGATTAGTATTGTAATCATTGTAATTTAGTGTTATTTAGGGATGAAAAGAACTGTTATTGTGAATCATCAAGAGCGCCGACATCAAAAGGGGATTTATATAAAAGCTTCTTTATATGTACGGTAAGTGGTGTGGTTAGCATTGTGGGATTGTATAGTGGTGCCGCACATTTTTTATTTTTATGTTTTGTTATAGGTAAATATGGAATTAGTACCATTTTGTCCAGCCAGCAGGTGGAGCTCTGATCTCCTTTCCACCTTTGCCTCTCAAAAACACTACAAAAGGCCCGGTTTACAGATCAGTAGGTCAAGGTCTCAACCCCGTCCTTACTGTCATAGGGGGAGGAGGGAAGTGGAGGGGAGAGTGTGGAGAAGGAGGAGAGGGGGGAGGAGTGTGGAGAAGGAGGAGAGGGGGGGGGGAGTGTGGAGAAGGAGGAGAGGGGGGGATGGAGTGTGGAGAAGGAGGAGAGGGGGGGGGAGTGTGGAGAAGGAGGAGAGGGGGGAGTGTGGAGAAGGAGGAGAGGGGGGGAGTGTGGAGAAGGAGGAGAGGGGGGAGTGTGGAGAAGGAGGAGAGGGGGGAGTGTGGAGAAGGAGGAGAGGGGGGGAGTGTGGAGAAGGAGGAGAGGGGGGAGTGGGGGGGGGGGGGGGGGGGGGGGGGGGGGGAGGGGGGGGGGGGGGGGGGGGGGGAGGAGGGGGGGGGAGGGGGGGGGGGGGGGGGGAGGGGGGGGAGGGGGGGGGGGGGGGGGGAGGGGGGAGGGGGGAGGGGGGGGGGGGGGGGGGGGGGGAGGGGGGGGGGGGGGGGGAGGGGGGAGGGGGGGGGGGAGGGGGGGGGGGGGGGGGGGGGGGGGGGGGGGGGGAGGGGGGGGAGGGGGGGGGAGGGGGGGGAGGGGGGGGGGGGGGGGGAGGGGGGGGGGAGGGGGGGGGGGGGGGGGGGGGGGGGGGAGGGGGGGGGAGGGGGGGAGGGGGGGGGGGGGGAGGAGGGGGGGGGGGGGGGGGGGAGGGGGGGGGGGGGGGGGGGGGGGGGGGGGGGGGGGGGGGGGAGGGGGAGGGGGAGGGGGGGGGGGGGGAGGGGAGGAGGAAAGGGAGCGTGGAGGAGGAGGAGGGAGGAAAGGGAGCGTGGAGGAGGAGGAGGGGAGGAAAGGGAGCGTGGAGGAGGAGGAGGGGAGGAAAGGGAGCGTGGAGGAGGAGGGGAGAAAGGGAGCGTGGAGGAGGAGGGGGGGAAAGGGAGCGTGGAGGAGGAGGAGGGGGGAAAGGGAGCGTGGAGGAGGAGGAGGAGGGGGGAAAGGGAGCGTGGAGGAGGAGGGGGGAAAGGGAGCGTGGAGGAGGGGGGAAAGGGGAGCGTGGAGGAGGAGGAGGGGGGAAAGGGAGCGTGGAGGAGGAAGAGGGGGGAAAGGGAGCGTGGAGGAGGGGGGAAAGGGAGCGTGGAGGAGGAGGAGGGGGGAACGTGGAGGAGGAGGGAGCTGGAGGAGAAAGTGTGGAGGAGGAGAGAGTGTGGAGGAGGAGAGAGTGTGGAGGAGGAGAAAATGTGGAGGAGGAGGAGAAAGTGTGGAGGAGGAGGGAGTGTGGAGGAGGAAGGAAGGGAGTGTGGAGGAGGAGGAAGGGAGTGTGGAGGAGGAGGAGAAAGTGTGGAGGAGGAGGAGGAAGGGAGTGTGGAGGAGGAGGAAGGGAGTGTGGAGGAGGAGGAAGGGAGTGTGGAGGAGGAGGAGAAAGTGTGGAGGAGGAGGAGGAAGGGAGTGTGGAGGAGGAGGAGGAAGGGAGTGTGGAGGGATGAAATTCGGGGGAGGGTTGTTGATTTCTGGAGTGCTGTTAAACAAGGCACGGGTGGAGAGTGTGCTGCTGTGATGGCCAATCACTACAATCTCAGTTGTAAAAGTACAAAAAAAATATTTTATAAAAAAAAAACACACACATGTGCTAGATGCCCGAGAAGCGGAAGTGATGTCAGAGGTCGCTGCGGTCCTCCAAGGGCATAGAGCCACCTTGCCCTTGTTTGACTTCCTGCCCGGGTTTACCAATGGCTCGGAAATGACCGGGAAGCAGCGGGAGGCCCTCCTCTCCCGCCGTCCATAAAAGTGATCCCGTGGCGAATGCCCCTGCAGGACAACTTTCATCTTGTAGCGAATCGCCCGCAGTAAATGATACTGGGGATAAGGCAGTAACTCCGGTATTTGGCGCCAGCAATGACGTATATTTACTGTGGGCGGTCGGTAAGTCCTTACACAAAGTTATGTTGTTTTAGGTCCTCAAGTTTTTTCTTTCTGGCAGACATGACAGGTCCACTTTAAGATCAGGGAGGGGGAGTCGTGCCAACTGTACAGCGCTGACCACCGACCGCAACAACGAGATAACGAGAGCGAGCCACCATTTTTTTTTTTTAATCTTGCATTTGTGTTTGTTATATGCACAAGCCCCCATTTATTTATTTTTGAATCTCCGCAGTAGTCCAGTAATGACGCCGGCGTGATCTCATACGGACCGATCCGACTCAGGCAGCGCTGATTAGTAGCGCCAATTCCCCCCCCCCCCCCCCCATCAGCTGATGTAATCGCTCCTGGAGGATATTCCAGGTAATTAACCAGGACTGTTAACAAATAAGCAGTTTAGATTTATATGTGGTGAAATGATTGTCCAGACGCACATTAATTCTTAAGCTTCTTATATCTCCGCTTTGATGTGCAGCTCTAATACCGGCGCTTTTTGGCGGCTCCCATGCGTCACCGCGGGCGCCAAAGAAGCGTAATCTGCTTCACTAACAGGTGGCTTTTAAAATACATAAAGGGGGACCTACGACGAGTCTCGTTCCCCTCGTCATCGGATTCGGGTTCTACACATACCAGCGGGTTCCCTGCTATTTCCACCCCTGGCCATGGCAAGATGGGGGTAAGGGTGGCAGTGGCATCTGTTCCTATTTTCTAACACTAGCAGCGTCTAAATTAAAGATACCGTATATACTCGAGTATAAGCCGACCTGAATATAAGCCGGGGCACCTAATTTTACCACAAAAAAACTGGGAAAACGTAATGACTTGAGTATAAGCCTAGGGTGTCCATCTGCATGTCTGTGTCCATGTGCATGCCTCACTGTGCCCAGGACTAGACTGACGTTTAACATGGGAGTCTATGGAAGGGGTGCCCGGCTTTGAAAAAACAGTGCCTCATTGTGTCCAAGCCTCACTGTGCCCAAGCCTCACTGTGCCCATGCCTCACTGTGCCCATGCCTCACTGTGCCCATGCCTCACTGTGCCCAGGACTAGACTGACGTTTAACATGGGAGTCTATGGAAGGGGTGCCCGGCTTTGAAAAATCAGTGCTCCCAAGTCGTAGGTCCCCCAGACACCAACCTTTTCATACTTGTAGAGAAAAAAAAATGGGGCTACATGTGTGCCAGGTTTCGGGTCTAGGAGACCTACGGCCGGCCGGTACCGTGTCCCCAAAGTCACCAGAGAAATTACCGTTTAACATGGGAGTCTATGGAAGGGGTACACGGCTTTGAAAAAAAAAAAAAATCGGTGCTCCCCGGCCGTAGGTCCCCCGGACAACAAACTTTGCACACTTGTAGAGGAAGAGTGGGGCTACATGTGTGCCATGGGGGGTCAAGGAGGATCTATGGCCAGCCGGTACCGGGTCCCTAAAGTCCGAGAGATCAGGCGCAAAAAGGTGAGTATAAAAAATGTGTTGAAAAACTTGGCTTATACTCGAGTATATACGGTACTTAACCACTTAAGGCCCGCCTCCTGCACATTTACGTCTGCAGAATGGCACGGCTGGGCACATGCACGTATAGGTACGTCCTGTGCTAGTACCCAGCCGTGGGTCGCGGGTGAGCACCCGCGACCCGGTCCGAAGCTCTGGGACCCGATCGGTCCCCGGAGCTGAAGAACGGGGAGAGCTGTGTGTAAACACACCTTCCCTGTTCTTCACTGTGGCGGCGTCATCGATCGTGTGATCCCTTTTATTGGGATACACAATCGATGACGTCACACCTACAGCCACACCCCCCTACAGTTGTAAACACATATTAGGTCACACATAACCCCTTCAGCGCCCCTTGTGGTTAACTCCCAAACCGCAATTGTCATTTTCACAGTAAACAATGCATTTTAAATGCATTTTTTTGCTGTGAAAATGACAATGGTCCCAAAAATGTGTCAAAATTGTCCGAAGTGTCCACCATAATGTC
The DNA here is from genome assembly GCF_905171775.1 of Rana temporaria. Lineage (NCBI taxonomy): Eukaryota > Metazoa > Chordata > Amphibia > Anura > Ranidae > Rana > Rana temporaria. Next base: position 146,396,778 of record NC_053498.1, read on the forward strand.
GCAGTCACGAAAAAAAAAAAAAATTGCTGATCGCCGCCATTGGTAGTAAAAAAAAAAAAATCTTTTATAAAAATGCAATAAAACTTCCCCATTTTGTAAACGCTATAAATTTTGCGCAAACCAACCGATAAACGCTTACTGCAATTTTCTTTACCAAAAATAGGTAGAAGAATACGTATCGGCCTAAACTGAGGAAAAAAAAATGTTTTTTATATATTTTTGGGGGATATTATAGTAAAAAATATTGCATTTTTTTCAAAACTGTCGCTCTATTTTTGTTTATAGCGCAAAAAACAACAACCGCAGAGGTGATCAAATACCACCAAAAGAAAGCTCTATTTGTGGGGAAAAAAAGGACGCCAATTTTGTTTGGGAGCCACGTCGCACGACCGCGCAACTGTCCGTTAAATCGATGCAGTGCCGAATCACAAAACCTGGCCTGGGCATTTAGCTGCCTAAAGGTCCGGGTCTTAAGTGGTTAATGTTGATTGAGAGATTTTTAGTTCCACATTAAAGCTGAGCAACCTCAGCCAAAAACAAATAAATCGGTTGAGGGAAGACCACCACCACACCCACCCCCCCTTTTTATTCTTTGCTGGAAAATCCCCCCCCCCCCCTTAACGCAACAAAAGAGCTACTAATAAGCCAGCCATTGCCGTCTAATAAGCCCCCCCGCCCTTAGCCACCGCAGGTACTTTACACAAGCTGATGAGGCAGAAAGCACTTCGAAAAAGTTCAAGGGGTTTTCTAGTAGCAAAACTGGCAGTTCCATTTAAAGATACCAATCTCTATTAACCTGGTGCTGATTAACAGTTGTCATTGCTATGAATCATAATCAAGCGATTATTTATAAAGCAGCGAGCGAAAAGCAAGGACAGCAATTCATTCTCCTCCTGTAAGTCTGCCGCTCTGCCAACTTATTACATTTATTTCCAATAAAAGGAGGAGAAGAAGAAGGGAAAAAAAAAAATCTTGAATAATGGACTCTCACTGCAAATTAACTTTCAAAATAATAATGGTCGAATTGGATGCGTGGGTTATTTATACCGCCGGACGCCTTTCTTTCATGGAGTATTGACTGGAGATGGCAAAACACGCACCGGGAGGACAGTATTCCGAAGTCCGGGGATGAAGAGGTTGGGGCTTATTTATGACCCGTAACGTTAGGAGGCCATAAAACCACATTCTCCGGCTTCCACTTGACCTGAATCTTTGAGTTCTTTGCCACAAATACACATCTTTACGGCAAGTCTCTCTCGTAGATTTACTAAATAAAGAGGGTTTGGACGCGGGAATCAATATTTAGGAAGTAAAAAAAGTCAACGTCCGATAGGCAATCCAAGAAAACATTAGATATTTATTTTTTTCGCCGTTTAATCAGTGTCTTATTTATAGGCCGGGGATAAAAAAAAAATTAAGACTTACAACCTGGAAGAGATTTTTTGTTTTTCCGGCAAAAGACGGTTTCTTGATTTTCAGTTTGACAGATCTCATATATTTCACGTCGGGAAGCTTCGTTTTCGGGTTCCTGGGGACGCCGGCCTGATGTCACTAATGAAGCGGCGAGGCGGTCGTTTGACTGCCCCAGTGGTATCATGTACTTACATATTCCAGTCACTGCCTAGTTTTATGAGCAACTTGTACCACCTTTAAGAGAGAAATACGGCACCGAGCATAAATTACCGGCCTCTTATTTATTTTCTCGGTGAAGTCGAAAAGTAAAAAATAAAGTGCCGGAGTAAAAACCAAGCATAAAGCTGTGTACAGGAAAAAAAACTAATAGGATGTGAAGGCCTTCCAACCTGAAAGAACGGGTGCATCGAGTTACCGTATTTATCGGCGTATACCGCGCACTTTTTTGCCCTGAAAAATCGTGGGTGCGCGGTATACGCTGATACCCGCGCCGAGTTTGAATACGGCGTCGGCATATACCGAGCGCAGTACACTCGTGTATCGTCGGCCAGTCTCGGCTCCTCTCGCGCCGACGTCCTGGACGTACAGGACGTCAGCGCGAGAGTTGCCGAGCCTGCCCGACGATACACGAGTGTACTGCGCTCGGTATATGTCGGCGCAGTATTCAAACGAGCGGGGAGGACGCCGGACCCAACGAAGAGGACACCCGAAGCCGCAGACGGACGCCGGACCCGACGAGGCCACCGATGGACGCCGCGCAAGACACCAAAACTGTAAGTACAAAAAATCTTTTTTTCACAGGAATTGGGGCAACTTTAGGGGTGCACGCTATACGCGGGAGCGCGCTATACCCCGATAAATACGGTAGATTTGTAAAGGGTGGCCACCAATCCCAGGTAATACCGGATCGTCCAGAACTTCAAGGTAAATTGTTGCATCCTGTATTGACTCAATAATGGTTTGTCCGGTATGTCTGTACATATCTTTCCCAGACAGCCAACCAGGATATCCCACTTGACGTCGGTTGCATCACAACCACCCGCTACCCCCTAAGCCAGTGATGGCGAACCTTGGCACCCCATGACATAAAAAGGTTGAGAGAGGCTGCTCTAATGTAACGGGAAGGCTCTTCTTCATTGAGGATCCCCTCCAAGACCTCAGCTACATGGACCAGATGAAGAGGCTAGTGGGCCCACTGGACACCCTTGTTTGAAAGATCATCTGTATGGTAGTGTAACGGTCACCACCGTCTACGACCTTCCATCAACCCACGACAGCTTATCTGACACTCCAACCATCCAACAGTCATCAGACATCCCATTTCCCAGAATAACGAGACTTGCTCTGTTACTGGTTTCAAAATATATGAACACTTTTAATGGTTAGCTCTCAAGTTTATATACAGTTTTCAAGGCATGTTTCAGTGATCACAGGAACAATCAAACTCTCCACCCACCCATCACACCCTGGGGGGGCTTCAATACACCTTCAGATGGGCTAATTTGCTAAACATTCCAGACTATTCGGCGCCGGTCTATAATTAACATGACCTAATCACTGCACCTGAGAAGTCACATTCCTTCATTAACAGAATTCAACAAAACACCATCACACAATGATTTCCCCTCAATCCACCTCTGTAGACAGACGGTCTGTCTCCGACAGAAAGGTATTCACACCTGAGCATCAATAGGCTTTACACAGTGTTATCACCCAATAGAAGGCCTTTCAAGAGCCAGCCTCATTTAACATGTCAACAGTCTACACAGAGAGATGAGTCATAGAATAAACCAACACTTTGCAATCTCCTGCAATATGAGCTATCAGTAATGTCCCCTGTCCTGTAATTTAGGACATCATTTCTCAGTCACCCTATGGCCCTATCGGACATAAGGTGACCCTAGACATAAGACTCCTCGGTGACGCCGCTACAGGAGTACCCCTCATCCTTCCAAAGTCTCTGTTTGTCACGGGTCATTCCGTTACAGGTAGGTTTTGGCAAAAGTGGTTGATTGTCCTATGGAATACGGCACCTCATCCCAAAGAAATATGGAGTGAGGGAAGTGGGATTATTGCAGTGCCAGCAGAAAATCAGTACCAATATTTATAAAAAATCATCTGTATGGTATTTGGTCTGATACTGCTATTCTCAACCAGGGTTCTGTGGAACCAATGATGGCAAACCTTGGCACCCCAGATATTTTGGAACTACATTTCCCATGATGCTTATGCCCTCTGCAGTGTAGTTGAGCATCAAGGGAAACTTAGTTCCAAAACATCTGTCTGGGGTGCCAAGGTTCGCCATCACTTACCTAAGCCAATGGGTCAGGAGCGGTTCAGTTCTGTAAGCTACGGTCGATAAGGTGAGATGCACTGTATTACCAAAAGTATTGGGACGCACACATGAACTTTATTGGCATCCCAGTCTTAGTCCGTAGGGTTCAATATTAAGTTGGCCCCACCCTTTGCAGCTATAACAGCTTTAACTCTTCTGGGAAGGCCGTCCACAAGGTTTAGGAGTGTGTCTATGGGAATGTTTGACCATTCTTCTAGAAGCGCATTTGTGAGGTCAGGAACTGATGTTGGACGAGAAGACATGGCTCACAGTCTCCACTCTAATTCATCCCAAAGGTGTTCTATTGGGTTGAGGTCAGGTGTGCAATCCAATCAAGTTTCTCCACCCCAAACTCGCTCACCCTTGTCTTACTTTCAATGTTTAACCAGAGTAAAATAACATACAGTAACAACCAAGTTGTTGGCCTATTAGGCCAACATTCACAGCTCACCCATGTCTTTATGGACCTTGCTTTGTCCTCTGGTGCGCAGTCATGTTGGAACAGGAAGGGGCCGTCCCCAAACTGTTCCCACAAAGTTGGGAGCATGAAATTGTCCAAAATGTCTTGGTATGCTGACGCCTTAAGGAGTTTCCTTCACTGGAACTAAGGGGCCAAGCCCAACCGATGAAACTGTCCAGTGTAGAGGAAGGACAGCTGACATAGTAAGCCCATGGGTGGCGTAGTCGCCCAGGCTTTGCAGCCATTGTCACTGCCTCTCCTCTACACTGAAGCCGCCACTAGAAAGATCATGTGACCGAAGCGACTTCAGAGTAGGTACGCTTTGACATCTTTCACTTTACAGGGTAGATACACTATATTACCAAAAGTATTGGGACGCCTCCCTTTACACGCACATGAACTTTCGTGGCATCCCAGTCTTAGTCTGTGGGGTTCAATACTGAGTTGGCCCCGCCCCTTTGCAGCTATAACCGTTTTAACTCTTCTGGGAAGGCCGTCCACAAGGTTTAGGAGTGTGTCTATGGGAATGTTTGACCATTCTTCCAGAAGAGCATTTGTGTGGTCAGGCACTGATGTTGGACGAGAAGGCATGGCTCGCAGTCTCCGCTCTAATTCATCCCAAAGGTGTTGTAGTGTCCTGTTAGAGCAGTAGTTCTCAACTCCTGTCCTCAGGACCCACTAACAGGCCAGGTTTGCAAGATAACTGAAATACATCACAGGAAATATAATTTGCTGCTCGGTGATTGCAGTATTCTTGTCTCCATCTCCACAAGGTAATGTTAAAATCTTGCCTGTTAGTGGGTCCTGAGGACAGTAGTTGAGAATCACTGGCTACATTCATTCTCTATAGTTCCACTGTATGTAGGTATGTAGCCACCCTGCCTTGGCCCCACTGTATGTAAAAATGAAGCCACCCTACCTTGGTCCCACTGTATGTAGGAATGAAGCCACCTTGCCTTGGCCTCACTGTATGTATAAATGAAGACACCCTGCCCTGGTTCCACTGTATGAAGAAATGAAGCCACCCTGCCTTGGTCCCACTGTATGTAGGAATGAAGCCACCCTGCCTTGGCCTCACTGTATGTAAAAATGAAGCCACCCTGTCTTGGTCCCCCTGTATGTAGGAATGAAGCCACCCTGCATTGGCCTCACTGTATGTAGGAACGTTACCTCCCTCCCTTGGTCCCGCTGTATGAAGAAATGAAGCCACCCTGCCTTGGCCTCACTGTATGTAGGAATGAAGCCTTCCCGTCTTGGTCCCACTGTATGTAGGAATGAAGCCACCCTGTCTTAGTGCCACTGTATGTAGGAATGAAGACACCCCACCTTGGTCCCACTGTATGTAGAAATGAAGCCACCCTGCCTTGATCCTGCTGTATGTAGGAACGTAGTCACAATGCCTTGGTCCCACTGTATGTAGGAACGTAAACTCCCTCCCTTGGTCCCGCTGTATGAAGAAATGAAGCCACCCTACATTGGCCTCACTGTATGTAGGAACGTAACCTCCCTCCCTTGGTCCCGCTGTATGAAGAAATGAAGCCACCCTGCCTTGGTCCCTCTGAAGAAATTAAGCCACCCCACCTTGATCCCTCTGTATGAAGAAATGAAGCCACCCTGCCTCGGTCCCTCTGTATGAAGAAATGAAGCCACCCTGCCTTGGTCCCTCTGTATGAAGAAATTAAGCCACCCTGCCTTGGTCCCACTGTATGAAGAAATGAAGCCACCCTGCCTTGGTCCCTCTGTATGAAGAAATTAAGCCACCCCACCTTGGTCACACTGTATGAAGAAATGAAGCCACCCTGCCTTGGTCACACTGTATGAAGAAATGAAGCCACCCTGCCTTGCTCCTGCTGTATGTAGGAACATAGTCACCTGGCCTTGGTCCCACTGTATGTAGGAATGAAGCCACCTTCTCCATCTTGCCCCAGAGATGGACTATGGGTTCGTAGTGCGCACAGCGCAGTGTACATAACCGCAACTAATCAATGCGCGTTCCAAAAGAAGTGAGGAAGGAAAAGGGAGGTTCATGAGCTCATGGAGGACATTACAAAAAAACACAGTAAGAAACTATTTCACAAAGAATCGATTCCAGGGGCGTTAGAGACATTTCAGCCCCCAATTTTGGATATGCCTGTTGGGTCCAGGCAGAGCCATTTAGCGCACCTGTGCACGAGCAGGATATTTCCAGCGCATGCGCAAAGATGAGATTAGGTTTGGGGTGAAGGTCTGCTTTTAGTTGGTGTGGAGAATAGGGAGATCTCAGATAATGTTCCATAAAATTGTAATATCCAAAGAAACTAAAAAGAAGTCAATTCTTCCAGCAACAATTTGAAACATCAAAAGAAAAAAAAACATCACTTTAAAAACTCTACTTTGGTGAATGTCTGTACAGTACGGTAACTACTGCCAAAAAAAGACAAGACAAACATCTGTGAAGCGCGTAGCCATGAAATCACGGCGTTCATTCAGACCTCCCGCACCTGTGGATTTTGGGATCAGACGAGAGGCGGCTCGCTCAGTTTAATGGTTCTCCACTGAAGTAGTAAGAACACTTGAGAAAATGATGTGTTTCCCACAGGATCTGTGAAAAAGCACAGGAAGAACGTGCAGAACCCACAGCTCTCCGGCGCGCCGTACGCTTGCACATGCAATTACAGGCCGCTCTTTCCTTTTAAAGTATTTTGTCGTGTTAAATTTCAGCTCAGTGTTGTCCACTAAATTACAACTTTCCTTTTGCTGCAGATGACTACAGTTTTGATTTAAAGTAGGGTTGTCACGATACCTCTGCTCTGTTCCCCTCCTCCGTGTCGCTGCCGTCCTCTGCTCTGTTCCCCCCCCTCTGTGCCGCTGCCGTCCTCTGCTCTGTTCCCCCCCTCCGTGCCGCTGCCGTCCTCTGCTCCCCCCCCTCCCTGCCGCCCTCTGCTCTGTTCCCCCCCTCCGTGCCGCTGCCGTCCTCTGCTCTGTCCCCCCCCCCCTCCGTGCCGCTGCCGTCCTCTGCTCTGTCCGCCCCCTCCGTGCCGCTGCCGTCCTCTGTTTTGCTCTCCCCCTTCGTGCCGCTGCCTCCCCCCTCCGTGATCTGTGTCCCCCCTCAGTGTCCTCCTCCGCCCCCTCTGTCAGGATGGAGAGCGGCGGTAGGAGCCGCTAAGCACGGCTCCTACCTTTTCTGAACAGAATCAGTGATCACTGACTCTGTCCATTCATATGACTGAGCATTGTAAACTGTGTTTACGATGCTTCAGTTTATGAATGGATAGGAGCCTCTGTCTCCTCTCCATTAATTTCCAGTGCAGCTGAGAAAGGGACTGGGGAATATGTGTCCTTAGATCCTTTCTCTGTCTTAACGGGGAGATGTCAGAGGTCTGCTAAGACCCCTGATATCTCACCAAAGCCCCCCAACAGGGCTAATTAAAAAAAAAAAAAAATAATAATTTGCAATAAATAATTTAAAAAATAAAATGGAAATAAATAGAAAAAAAAACACACACCGACAATCACTACCCCCCCCCCCCCTCAAAAAATCACTGTAAGAAAAAAAAAAAATACTGTCACATGACATTTAAAAAAAAGTATCGGCGAGTACTTGAAAAAAGGTATCGGTACTTGGACTCGGTCTCAAAAAAGTGGTATCGGGACAACCCTAATTTAAAGTCTTACTCCAGTCAAAACCAAAACTAAGCTTAAATCTACTCCCAACCCCCATTCTAAGCCTATTCTATACTATATTACCAAAAGTATTGGGACGCCTGGCTCCAACTCGAATTATGGTATATAAAAACTTGTGATCCACAGTCCGATATGGCAGAAACTACCATCTTGTTTATATATATATATATATATATATATATATATATATATATATATATATATATATATATATATATATATATATATATATATATATATATATATATATATATATATATATATATAAACATTTTCGGCCTACTAAACCATCTACGGAAAAACCAACATCGCTCAGGTAAGCTCCATTCATACACAGTACTGAAGCACAGAGGAAATAAAGAAGTTTGCACAGGATCGCTGCCCTCCGAGGATTACAAGGACAATCCACGTGGCCATTTGGGGCTTGCCCTATTTTTCTCTCTCTATATGTTGTTCTGAAATCTCCCAGTGGGGTCCATTATACGCTTTTTTTGTCAAGGGTAAGCTGTATTATAAAAAAAAGTTTTTTAATTTTTTTTTAAGGCACGCTCTTCCTTTACTTTTCCAAATTAATGCTGGTCATAGCCATAAACTAGGATAATGGTTACGGCTTCAATCGGCCATCAACTCCTCACTCACAGCGAAGGAGCAGAAAAACACTGATGAGGTCGTCTGTCTCTCTTTTCCTATCAGCATGACCTTGTTGCATAAATATGAAGCAGTCACTGATTGGTTCAGAGTGCCAACGTACAGGAGGTTCCAAAAAAAAAAAGGACGTTTAAAAGGAGAGTTACAGCCAAAGTTCATTTGGCTGTATTTCCATGGACTGCAGTTCATTCTGCACTCCTGTGACCCGCTTTTAGCAGACAGTAGGCTGAAGCCTGCTGTCGGCTGCGGCAAGATTGCGACAATAAAAGTAGGTAAACACCCACAACCCTGGACCAGCCCAGGCAGAGCAGCCTGGGGGGGTACACATGATACCAGATTCCAAGTATTTCTAGAGAGATAGGGTGCTGCCTACAAGTCACTCTGTGACCATGCAAGCTAAGAA